>NC_035443.2:79909025-80065014 GCF_002127325.2 Helianthus annuus | reverse complement strand
GGAACAAATCAAAGCATTGATAAATATCAAATCTCCTGCCAATGCCAAGGATGTCCAAAGACTGACAGGCAGGATAGCAGCTTTGAACAGGTTCATATCGAAATCCTCAGAAAAATGCAAAGAATTCTACAATATCCTAAGGAAGAACAAGAAGTTTGAATGGACTGAGAAACATGAGAATGCTTTACAAGCCCTAAAAGAGTATATGTCCTCAGCACCAGCACTAGCAAAACCGGAAAAAGGAGATGTGTTATCCTTATATCTGGCGGTATCCTCAACCGCGGTAAATGCTGTCCTTGTTAAGGATCACGAAGGTACACAATATCCTATCTACTATGTAAGTAAAAGTCTACTTGATGCCGAATCCAGGTACTCACACCTCGAAAAACTTATCCTTGCATTAATCATGGCATCCACTAAGTTAAGGCATTATTTTGAAACCCATACTATTGTTGTTAAAACTAATTTTCCAATTAAGAATGTCCTCAGGAAACCGGATATGTCAGGGAGAATGGCTAAGTGGGCAGTGAAGCTTAGTGCCCACGATATAAGATACGAACCAAGAACAGCCATTAAATCTCAAGCACTAGCTGACTTTGTGGCTGATTTCAGTAGTGATCTACAAAAGGAAGCAGAATTGGAGGTCCAGCAGCTGGATGAGACCAAGGATCCTTGGATACTACACACCGACGGATCCTCAAATATCAAAGGCACAGGGCTAGGGATCCTACTAAAATCGCCACAGGGGGACATAATACCCCACTCCATAGCCTGTGAGTTCCAAGCAACTAACAATGAGGCTGAATATGAAGCCTTAATCGCTGGCTTACAGATTGCTAAGGATATGGGGGTAAGATATCTCGAAGTATATGTAGATTCATTATTGATCACCAATCACTTTAATGGATCCTATGCTGTTAAAGGTGAAAAACTAACCAAATATCTAGAGATAGTCAAAGAATTGGCACTCTCTTTTGTTTCTTTTAGCTTAACACAGGTACCAAGGGAGGATAACACGGAAGCTGATGCATTGGCCAACCTAGGATCATCCTTAAAAATTCCAGAAGATATAAGTATCCCTATCATCCATATCCTGGCTCCTGCTATTGAAAATCAAGTAGCCATGGAAATAGAAGAGGATACTGCAGTAACCCCTAGTGAAGAAGCTCGATCTTATTCAGGATCATGGATCCCACCAATCATGAAATACTTGCAAAACGGAGAGATCCCAATTGGAGAAAATCCTAGAGCTTTCAGGATCAAGGTATCTCAATTTACAATCTTAAATAATATGCTATATAAACGATCCCTTGCAGGACCATATTTGAGATGTATTGAGGATCCTGAAATTGAAGAAGTGTTGAGAGACTTCCATGAAGGAGATTGTGGAAACCACACTGGGGGCAGGGCATTATTCTCAAGGATCCTTAGAACAGGATACTACTGGCCAACAATGAAAAGGGATGCTATAGAGTATGCTAAAAGATGTGATCCTTGCCAAAGACATAGCAATACCCTTCACCAACCAGCTGAATTACTACACCACATACCATCCTCTTGGCCATTCATGAGATGGGGAATGGATATAGTTGGCAAGCTCCCTAAAGCACCTGGTGGAAAAGTATTTATGCTTGCCATGACTGACTATTTTTCCAAGTGGATAGAAGCTGAAGCCTTCGCTCAAGTCAGAGAAAAGGAAGTCATATCCTTCATTAAAAGAAACATTATAACTAGATTTGGCATTCCCTCTGAAATTGTATGTGATAATGGCTCCCAATTCATTGGAAGCAGAACCACTAACTTTTGTGACAGTTGGGGAATCAAGATGATCACATCAACACCAGTTCACCCACAAGCCAATGGTCAAGCAGAATCATCCAACAAGATCATCATCAACAATCTGAAGAAGAAGCTAGGATCCAAGAAAGGAAAATGGGCAGAGGAGTTACCTTATGTGCTATGGGCTGATAGGACAACCCCAAGAATGCCACTGGCCAAACACCCTTCTCTTTAGTATTTGGGGCCGAAGCAGTGATCCCAACAGAGATGGTAATCCCAACTGCTAGAACAAGTGCTCGTGATCCTGAAGAAAATGCTACAATCCTGGCTCAGGATTTAGATACTATTGAGGAAAACAGGGATCTTGCCAGGATAAGGATGGCAAGCTACCAACAAAAGATGGCTGGTGCCTACAACAAGAATGTCAGGATAAGGAAGTTCCAAGTCGGAGATATGGTGTTGAGAAAAGCATTTCAAAATACTATCAACCCTGCTGACGGGAAGCTAGCACCAAAATGGGAAGGTCCCTACTTGATTGAAGCTGAAGCAGGAAAGGGGGCATACAGGTTGCTAACCATGGAAGGGAACTTGTTACCAAGAGCCTGGAATGCTGTTCACTTAAAGAAATATTTCATGTGAGCATGATCCTTCCTGCATGTGATCCTTACATTGAAGTATCCTTGAAGGATCCTGGAGATATCGGTGATCCTTACTCTGGTAATATGCTTATCCTAAAACTATTGCATTTTCTTACTTTTTGCCTAAGGATAAGGATCATGTATCCTTCATCCTCTACTCACAAACCATTTGAGTTATGATAGTTCAGGTATCCTCAGCAAATCATCAAAGATCTCCAAAAGCACCAAAGATCCTCGGGTACAACCCCAGTTATCCTTGGGATTATCCCCAGTTTCCGCCAGCAGCGCACGATGATCCTGGTATAGTTCACGTCTTTGGGACCAGTACCCACTTTCGGGGCTGACAACCTCATCGTACTGGCTATATTTGGGATCCTACGTATAATGGTGGACGCACCATACATCCGTTCCTAAGGTTTCTAACGTTTTCACGTTAGCTAAGGTTTTGACATTTTCATGTCACTAAGTTTGGATAGTTGCCAGAAAGGGCCATACTCCAGTTTACATACGATCCTTTGGGCTTGTCCCCAGTTATCCTTTGGGCTTGTCCCCAGTTATCCTATGGGCTTGTCCCCAGTGATCCTCCGGGATCGTCCCCAATTATCCTTTGGGCTTGTCCCCAGTGATCCTCTGGGATCATTCTCAGTTATCCTTTGGGCTTGTCCCCAGTTACTAACTTATCTTTTATATTGGCTTAGTCCCAGGTTATGTTCCATTTTCTCAGGTTTTCGAAGTTAAACAATTAAGGATCCTTAATCCTTATTATCCATTAAAGTCTTACCTATGGTTGTTCCGATTAAAGGATAGGA
This sequence comes from Helianthus annuus, assembly GCF_002127325.2. Lineage (NCBI taxonomy): Eukaryota > Viridiplantae > Streptophyta > Magnoliopsida > Asterales > Asteraceae > Helianthus > Helianthus annuus. The sequence continues at coordinate 80,061,788 of NC_035443.2, read as the reverse complement.
TCCTAACGTGGATCCTCAGGTATGATCCTTGACTATTTTTGATTATACTCTTTATCCTAACCAACCCTTATACTTTGACAACCAAACCTATGATCCTTGAACTAAAACGCTTTGAGAATTTTCAATATGAGGATATTTGATCCAGGATCATATCCTAAGTTCATTAAACACTTTGTCAACTCTTGTTATTTTAACAAACATATCAATTGAGAAATAAGAGGATTATTGAAGGATGACAACGCAAGATAAGCCAAAAAAGTTAAGTTATATTATTAAACAAAAGGATCATTAACCCTTTCAAAAGATTGTCAAAATTGCCAACCCACATTTCTACCAGCAAAACGTGGCCCGTCCACATGGGTTGGCAAAGGGTGTCCATTGTCTATGCGGTCTTAGCATTTTTGTAGGAAAGTAAAAGCGGCAGGATCACAAAGGCTTCATCCCCCAAACAGAGGATCCCTCCACCTTTTGTAATCCTACCTATTGTCTAAAAGGATCCAGGATCCTCAACCCTAAACTATTGTTCAAATACAGACCATCATTGTTTTAAATCATCACAACCACTAAACAAAAAAAATTTGGGCTCCGGCTATGTCTAGAAGTTTCCATCATTGCCCAATCTTGCAGCTCAAACCTTCGCTGCACCATCACCACCAGCTCCACTCGCTTCACCCTGATCCTTACCAACACCCCCGCCTTCAAGCATAGGGATATCCTCTACATCATCGTCGTCCTCCAACTCTGCTAACCTTGCCTTCCAGCCTTCAATATCCCATGTGCTCTTATCAAAGGAAGGATCCTGAGCCTCCGTGGCCATCTGCAGTTGTATCTTGTACATAGCTATCGCGGCAGAGACTTTGGCGTCCTGAGTAATGTCATGCTTCTCATAATCAAACTTGATCAATGCTTTGACAGCCTCATCCTTAACAGCCCGGATCTTCTTCTCAAGATCAGTGATCTTGAGATCCTTCAGCACACCCATTTGATGAAGGTCGGCAATCCGGCGATCCTGATCTTCAACGTGGCTGACATAAGATTCTATTTCAGTAAGTTTCTGCAAAAACAACAGGATATAACGTCAGACATGGGTGATCCTCAAAAACCATCAGGATAACCAACAGGGGCAGTGATCCTGACCTCGTTGACAGAATCAAGAAATTGCTGACGAAGAAGGGGGAATCCTTGAAGGTCCTCAGAAACTTTCCTCTTCTTCCCTTTACCCCTAATAGGTAATTTGGGGGCTGAAGCAGAAGGACTAGCAACCGAAGTCTTCTTCTTCGAAGACGTGACCTTGGCAAGATCATCAATCCCAAACAAGGAGGCAGATTTGGCAGACTTAGCGGATTTCCCAGCACCTACACAATCAGAACAAGATAAGTCTCCTAACTAATTTAATATTTTACTTTTTTGTAAGGATACTTACTTGACATTGTGACAGATGCGGAAGATACTTCTTGTGAATCTCGGATGGTGACTTGAAAACTTCTGGCCTCAGGGTTTAGCCTTTTAAAAGCTAAAACTCTTTCTCTTGCAGCAGGGGTTAACTTGAGATGAGCAATGGAAATAGCTGCAAAGGAAAAGAAATATTAGTGATCTTCGTCAAATAAGACAGGGCTGATAGTGATCCTTCGAGGATCCTCTACCCTACCGTGAGTAGCCCACTCCTTGGGCAGATCATTCCCACCAGGGAGGGAATCCCTTCTCACGAAGAAAAAACGACGCTTCCAATTTGTGTCATTTTTGGTAACTTTCAAAACAGGATGATCCTCCCCGGCCTTCCGTTTCAACAAATATCGATGAGAGCCAAACGTGGTAAGATCATAAAGTGCGGCCAGCTCTGCCATCCCTAAATCAATCCCCTTCTGCTCGATGATCCTCTCGAAGGTATACAAGACCCTCCAGATCATCGGCATGGCTTGGATATAAGATATGCCGGTCAGAGAAAAGAAAGATTGGGTGAAGGCCGGAAAAGGATACGAATATCCTATGATAAATGGAGTTGCAGGAAAGATCACCCAGGTATCTGAAGTAAAATCACTCAAGGCAGTGGGTGTGAAGGATTTGAAAACGGCATCCGCCGGAAAGCAATGTCGAATCCTATCTACATGAGCATCGGTAAAGCAACATCTCTCCGTAGGAGAATCCTTAATGATCCCTTGGCTTTTCAGGGGACTATCCTTCTTGGAATCCTTATGTGGAGAATTCCGGAGCAACATGTTTGTGACGGAACAGAAACAGAGACGGAGTAGAAAAAACAGAGCAAAGAGAAGGAAGAAGGGAAAGAGAGAAGCAGAGGATACCTGATCAGTCTTCGGTAGCGGTTATAAAGGGAAGATATCTCGAATTTAAATGCAAAATGATCCTAACCCTATCTCCTATTTATAATGATGATTTGCAGGGATTATCACATCTATGACGTAATGATCACAACGGCTAGTCCATGTGTAACGGCTAGTTATTCGGAATCGCCCGTTAGAGATAAGATCGAAACAAAATATAACTCGTCTATTTACAATTAACTCCTTATATTTTGGGGGCAATTGTTAGGGCTGGATTTTTACTATAAGTGATCCTTACACGTGATCCTAACCAGTGATCCTTGTTTCTTTGGCAGGCAGTGATCCTCAGCCGGACTTCAGGATCAGGATCACAGGACGTTATGGTGATCCTTATACTAACGGTCACCTTCGCTTACTACAATATTATTTTGCAGGAACATCTAGCAGGATATGCTCTAGGCATCATGATCAAGGAACGCGTTTTCACAATTATGGCAAGAGCTAAATTGAAGACGGACGTTGTACCGGATATAGAAACTAGGCTTGATCTAAGAGCAGCAATTTAGGCTAGATTATCTTTATTTCTAAAGGGGTAATGAGCTGATATTTAGTCATTTTACCTAAAATAGGTCACCTACACATGTATAAGTACCACTCTTCTTCATTCGGAAGAACACACACGACATACGACACAACTCTCAAACACTTAGACACTCAGTGATCCTTGTACTCAGCTCATTATCATCCAAAGTTGTAACTACATTTTTATTATATTGAAGTTGGTGATCGGTAGTTGCCATCACCCGAGGTTTTTTATGCCGGAGATCATACATTGATCAAGGGCTTTTTCCTCGTATAAATCATTGTGTCTTTGTATATTTCACATTGAAGTGATCCTTTACTTTTTCTACAAACCAAGCATCATACCCCGTTTACTTAGAGTTTGGTTGCATTATCCTTGTGTGATTTTTGACCAAAACATTGACTGTTTATCTTGTTGCAATGTTATCCTTGGCAGGCCTTGGATACATGATATGAAAGCAGTCCCATCCACCTACCATCAATGTGTGAAGCTCCCTAGCCCATGGGGAATAATCAAGATCGACAGTGATCAGCAGGAGGCTAAGGATTGTTATACCTCATCCATGAAGCCAACCTCGAAGCCAAGGGAGCAATAGCAATTACAGTATCCTCCGAGGAATGTCTTGGAGGCAAGGGAACAAGATGTGGACGAAATCCTCTTGGATCCTAGTGATCCTGAATCAAAAATCTATATCGGATCAGGGATCCTTGGCAAGATGAAAGAAGACTTAATATCCTTCCTCAAAAGAAGAAAATCTACCTTTGCTTGGAAACATGAAGATATGACAGGTATATCTAAGGATATTATTACTCACAAACTTGGCATTGACAGGTCTATCAAACCAATCCATCAAAAAAGGAGGAAGTTTGCACCAGAAAGGAATGCCATTATCCAAGAAGAAGTAGAGAGACTACTTCGAGCAGGTATGATCAGAGAGGTAAAATATCCAAAATGGTTAGCTAATGTGGTTGTTGTCCAAAAGAAAAACGGAAAGTGGAGGGTATGTGTCGATTTCACTGATCTGAATAAGGCATGTCCCAAGGATCCATTCCCATTACCCCACATTGACTCCATGGTGGATGCAACGGCGGGGCATGAACTGTTGACCTTTATGGATGCATCATCTGGATTCCAACAAATTCAGATGGAACCATCTGACCAAGAGGAAACAGCCTTTATGACCCCAACAGGTTTGTATTGTTATATTGTCATGCCTTTTGGATTAAGAAATGCAGGTGCAACATATCAAAGGCTGGTGAATATGATGTTCAAAGGTCAAATTGGACAAACTACGGAAGTATACATAGATGATATGGTAGTCAAATCAAAGAAAGCTGAGGATCACCTAAGGGATTTGGAAGAAGCATTTGATATCCTTGATAATTATAACATGAAGCTTAATCCTTCAAAATGCCACTTTGGTGTTAAGGCAGGAAAATTCCTAGGATATATGGTAACTCAGAGGGGCATTGAAGCAAGTCCGGAGCAAATTAAAGCACTAGTGAATATCAAGTCCCCTGCCAATGCTAAGGATGTGCAAAGGCTAACAGGCAGGATAGCAGCTCTGAACAGGTTCATATCAAAATCCTCGGAGAAATGTAAAGAATTTTACGATATCCTAAGGAAGAACAAGAAGTTTGAATGGACTGAGAAACATGAGAATGCTTTACAAGCCCTTAAAGAATATATGTCCTCAGCACCAGCATTGTCAAATCCCGAAAAAGGAGATGTGTTATCCTTATACCTGGCGGTATCCTCAACCGCTGTAAGTGCTGTCCTTGTTAAGGATCACGAAGGTACACAATATCCTATCTACTATGTAAGTAAGAGTTTACTTGATGCCGAATCCAGGTACTCACACCTCGAAAAACTTATTCTTGCATTAATCATGGCATCAACTAAGTTAAGGCATTATTTTGAAACCCATACTATTGTTGTTAGAACTAATTTTCCAATCAAGAATGTCCTCAGGAAACCAGAGATGTCCGGAAGAATGGCTAAATGGGCAGTAAAGCTTAGTGCCCATGATATAAGATACGAGCCTAGAACAGCCATCAAATCCCAAGCACTAGCTGACTTTGTAGCTGATTTCAGTAGTGATCTACAAAAAGAAGCAGAATTGGAGGTCCAGCAGCTGGATGAAGGATCCTTGGATACTACACACTGATGGATCCTCAAATATCAAGGGCACATGGCTCGGGATACTACTAAAATCGCCACAGGGGGACATAATACCCCACTCCATAGCCTGTGAGTTCCAAGCAACTAACAATGAGGCTGAATATGAAGCCTTAATTGCTGGCTTACAAATTGCTAAGGATATGGGGGTAAAGTATCTTAAAGTATATGTAGACTCATTATTGATCACCAATCACTTTAATGGATCCTATGCTGTTAAAGGAGAAAAACTAACCAAATATTTAGAGATAGTCAAGGAATTGGCACTCTCTTTTGTCTCTTTCAGCTTAACACAGGTACCAAGGGAGGATAACACGGAAGCTGATGCATTGGCCAACCTAGGATCGTCCTTAAAGATTCCAGAAGATATAAGTATCCCTATCATCCATATCCTGGCTCCTGCCATTGAAAATCAGGTGGCCATGGAAATAGAAGAGGATACTGCAGTGGTCCCTAGTGAAGAAGCTCAATCCTATTCAGGATCATGGATCTCACCAATTATGAGATACTTGCAATACGGGGAGATTCCGATGGGAGAAAATCCTAGAGCTTTCAGGATTAAGGTATCTCAATTCACAATCTTAAATAATGTGCTATATAAACGATCTCTTGCAGGACCATATTTAAGATGTATCGAGGATCCTGAAATTGAAGAAGTGTTGAGAGACTTCCATGAAGGAGATTGTGGAAACCACACTGGGGGCAGGGCATTGTTCTCAAGGATCCTTAGAACAGGATACTACTAGCCAACCATGAAAAGGGATGCTGTAGAATATGCTAGGAAATGTGATCCTTGTCAAAGACACAGCAATATCCTTCATCAACCAGCTGAATTGCTACACCCTATACCATCCTCTTGGCCATTCATGAGATGGGGGATGGATATAGTTGGCAAGCTCCCTAAAGCACCTGGTGGAAAAGTATTTATGCTTGCCATGACTGACTACTTCTCTAAGTGGATAGAAGCTGAAGCCTTTGCTCAAGTCAGAGAAAAAGAAGTTATATCCTTTATCAAAAGAAACATTATAACTAGATTTGGCATTCCCTCTGAAATTGTATGTGATAATGGTTCCCAATTCATTGGAAGCAGAACTACTAACTTTTGTGACAGTTGGGGAATTAAGATGATAACATCAACACCAGTTCATCCACAAGCCAATGGTCAAGCAGAATCATCCAACAAGATCATCATCAACAATCTGAAGAAGAAGCTAGGATCCAAGAAGGGAAAATGGGCAGAGGAGTTACCTTATGTGCTATGGGCTGATAGGACAACTCCCAAGAATGCCACTGGTCAAACACCTTTCTCTTTAGTATTTGGGGCAGAAGCAGTGATCCCAACAGAGATGGTGATCCCAACTGCTAGAACAAGTGCTCGTGATACTGAAGAGAATGCTACAATCCTGGCTCAGGATTTGGATACTATTGAGGAAATCAGGGATCTGGCTAGGATAAGGATGGCAAGCTACCAACAAAGAATGGCTGGTGCTTACAACAAAAATGTTAGGATAAGGAAGTTTCAAGTCGGAGATATGGTGTTGAGAAAAGCATTCCAAAACACTATTAATCCTGCTGACGGGAAGTTAGCACCAAAGTGGGAAGGCCCTTACTTGATTGAAGCTGAAGCAGGAAGGGGGCATACAAATTGCTAACCATGGAAGGAAACTTGTTACCAAGAGCCTGGAATGTTGTTCACTTAAAGAGATACTTTATGTGAACATGATCCTTCAAGCAGGTGATCCTTACATTGAAGTATCCTCGAAGGATCCCGGTGATGTCAGTGATCCTTACTCTGGTAATGTCCTTATCCTAAAACTATTACATTTCCTTACTTTTTACCTAAGGATAAGGATCATGTATCCTTCATCCTCTTCTCACGAACCATTTGAGTTATGAATAGTTCAGGTATCTTCAGCATATCGTTAAAGATCTTCAAAAGCACCACAGATCCTTGGGTTCAACCCCAGTTATCCTTGGGATTATCCCCAGTTTCCGCCAGCAGCGCACAATGATCCTGATATAGTTCACGTCTTTGGGACCAGTACCCACTTCCGGGGCTGACAACCTCATCGTACTGGCTATATCTAGGATCCTACGTATAATGGTAGACGTACCATACATCCGTTCATAAGGTTTCTAACGTTTTCATGTTAGCTAAGGTTTTGACATTTTCATGTCACTAAGTTTGGATAGTCGCCAGTAAGGGCCATACTCCAGTTTACATACGATCCTTTGGGCTTGTCCCCAGTTATCCTTTGGGCTTGTCCCCAGTTATCCTTTGGGCTTGTCCCCAGTGATCCTTTGGGATCATCCCCAGTTATCCTTTGGGCATGTCCCCAGCTACTAGTTTATCTTTTACATTGGCTTAGTCCCAAGTTATGTTCCATTTTTCAGGTTCTTGAAGTTGAATAAGGATCCTTAATCCTTATTATCCATTAAAATTTCACTTATGGTTATCTTGATTAAAGGTTAGGATCCTAACTTGGATCCTCAGGTATGATCCTTGACTATTTTGATTATACTAAACAACCCTTACACTTTGACAACTAAACCTATGATCCTTGAAATTGATTGCTTCAAAAATTTTCAGTGTCAGGATATTTGATCTAGGATCATATCCTAAATTTATTAAACATGGTTTGCTCAACTCTTGTTACTCTAACAAATATGTTTCTAAAACAAACTGGAAAATAAAGAGGATAAACAAAGGATAACAACACGAGATAAGCCAGAAAGGTTAAAGTTATATTATTAACAAAAGGATCTTAAACCCTTTTAAAAAGTTGTCAAAATTACCAACCCACATTTCTACCAGCAAAACGTGGCCCGTCCACATGGGTTGGCAAAGGGTGTCCATTGTCTATGCGGTCTTAGCAGGTGCAGGAAATTAAAAGCGGCAGGATCACAAAGGCTTCATCCCCCAAACAGAGGATCCCTCCACCTTTTGTAATCCTACCTATTGTCCAAAGGATCCATGATCCTTAACCCTAAAAACTATTGTTCAAGTTACAGACCATAAATTGTTTCAAACATCACAACCACAAAAAAACCACTACCATACTTAAAAAATTGGGCTCCGGCCTAGTCTCGAAATATCCATCATCGCCCAATCCAGCAGTTCACACCTTTGCTGCTCCATCACCACCAGCTTCTCCACCCTGATCCTTGTCAGCATCACCGCCCTCCAGCATTGGGATCTCCTCAGCTTCGTCCTCATCCTCCAGCTCTGCCAATCTCGCCTTCCAACCCTCCACGTCCCATGAGCTTTTGTCAAAGGCAGGATCCTGAGCCTCCGCAGCCATCTGTAGTTGTATCTTGTACATGGAAATTGCGGCAGAGACCTTGGCATCCTGGGTGATCTCCTGCTTCTCGCCATCCATGTCGATCAGCCTTTGAGCAGCCTCATCCTTTGTAGCCCGGAGTTCCTTCTCAAGATCGGCTATCTTGAGATCCTTCAACACGCCCATTTGTTGGAGGTCGGCGATTTGGCTTTCCTGATCCTCGACGTGGCCAAGGTAGGTCTCAATCTCAGCAAGTTTCTGCAAAAGAGAAAAAAGGTAAGTTCAGGATCAGGTGATCCTCAAAGAAGCCGGATATACTGGCAAAATACATAAGCAGGATATTCAAGAAGGATAACCAACAGGGGCAATGATCCTTACCTCATTGACATAGTCAAGGAACTGCTGGCGGAGCAGGGGAAATCCTTGGAGATCTTCAGAAGTCTTTCTCTTCTTCCCCTTACCCCTAACAGGCGCTTTAGGGGCCGAAGCAGAGGGACTGGCAACAGAAGTCTTCTTTCTTGAAGACTTGACATTGGCAAGTTCATCAATCCCAAACTTGGAGGCAGACTTAGCAGGTTTCCCAGCGCCTACACAATCAAAACAAGATAAGTTCCCCTTATTAACTAAACAGTCTTACATATAACTTACTTTTTAATAAGGATACTTACTTGACATAGTGGCAGATGCGGAGGATACTTCTTGTGAATCTTGGACGGTGACTTGAAAACTTCTGGTCTCAGGATCAAGCTTTTTGAAAGCTAAAACTCTCTCTCTTGCAGCAGGGGTTAACTTGAGATGAGCAACGGATATAGCTGAAAAAACACAAAAGACAAAGGAAACATTAGTGATCCTCATCATGAGAGACAAGTCTGATAGTGATCCTTCTAGGATCCTCTATCCTACCATGAGTGGCCCACTCCTTGGGCAAATCCTTCCCGTTAGGGATGGTATCCCTCCTAACAAAGAAGAAACGTCGCTTCCAGTTTATGTCATTCTTGGTAACCTTAAAAACAGGGTGATCCTCCCCGGCTTTCCGTTTCAACAAGTACCGACAGGAACCAAACGTGGTAAGATCATAAAGATCAGCCAGCTCTGCCATCCCTAAGTCAATACCCTCCTGCTCGATGATCCTCTCGAAGGTATACAGAACCCTCCGGATCATCGGCATAGCTTGGACATAAGACATGCCGGTCAGGGAAAAGAAGGATTGGGTGAAGGCTGGAAAAGGATACGAATATCCTATGGTAAACGGAGTTGCAGGAAAGGCCACCCAGGTGTCGGAAACAAAATCACTTAGAGCGGTGGAAGTGAATGACTTGAAGATAGCATCCGCCGGAAAACAATGACGGATCCTATCAACATGAGCGTCGGTGAAGCAGCACCTCTCCGTAGGAGAGTCTTTAATGATCCCTTGGCCTTTTAGGGGACTGCTCTTCTTGTGATCCTTGTGAGGAGAATTTCGGAGCAACATACTTACAGCAGAATGAAAACAGAGGAGCAGAAAAACAGAGCAAGAGAAGGAAGAAAGAAAAGAAGAGAATACCTGATCGATCTTCGGTAGAGATTATAAAGGGAGTATATCTTGAATTTAAATGCAGATTGATCCTTACCCTATCTCCTATTTATAATCATGATTTGCAGGGATGTCACCTCAGTGACGTAAGGATTGCAACGGCTAGTTCGAGATTAACGGCTAGTTATCCGAGTTGTTCGTTGCAGATAAGATCAAAGCAAAATATAACTCATTTATTTACAAAATCACTCCTTATATTTTGGGGGCAATTGTTAGGGCTGGATTTTTACAATACATGATCCTCACGTGTGCTCCTAACCAGTGATCCTTGTCCCTTTGGCAGATAGTGATCCTCAGCAGAGTTACAGGATCACGGACCATTATAGGATCCTCATGTTAACAGTTACCTTCATTGAATTAAGTGATGTTTTGCAGGAACATTTAGCAGGATCCGCTCTTAGCATCATGATCAAAGGACGCGTCTTTACAATTATAGCATGTGCTTAATCGGAGATGGACGTTGCAAAGGATATGGGAACTTGGCATGATTTAAGGGCGACAATTTAGGCAAGATTTACTTTTATTTCTAAAAGGGTAATGAGCTGATTATTAGTCTTTTTACCTAAAATAGGTCACCTACACTTGTATATATAACACTCTTCCCCATTCGGAAGAACACACAACACAATTCTCACACGCTTAGACACACATGACGATAGTGATCCTTGTACTCAGCTCATTATCATCCGAAGTTGTAACCACATTTTGATATATTGAAGTTTGATGATCGGTAGTTGCCATCACCCGAGGTTTTTTATGCCGGAGATCATACATTGATCAAGGGCTTTTTCCTCGTATAAATCATTATGTCTTTGCATATTTCACACTGAAGTGATCCTTTACTTTTTCTATAAACCAAGCATCATACCCCATTTACATAAAGTTTGGTTGCATTATCCTTGTGTGATTTTTAACCAAAACACTTATTATCCGTTAAAATTTCACTTATGGTTAACTTGATTAAAGGTTAGGATCCTAACTTGGATTCTCAGGTATGATCCTTGACTATTTTGATTATACTTGTTATTTTAAATAACCCTTACACTTTGACAACTAAACCTATGATCCTCGATCATAAACTATTTTTGAAAATTTTTCGATTACAGGATATTTGATCCAGGATCATATCCTAAAATTATTGAACATGATTTGCTTAACAATTGGAAAATAAAAGGATAAGCAAAGGATAACAACACGAGATAAGCCAGAAAGATTAGAGTTATTTTATTAACAAAGGATTTTAAACCCTTTCAAAAGTTGTCAAAATTGCCAACCCATGTTTCTACCAGCAAAACGTGGCCCGTCCACATGGGTTGGCAAAGGGTGTCCATTGTTTATGCGGTCATAGCAGGTCCAGGAAAGTAAGAGCGGCAGGATCACAAAGGCTTCATCCCCCAAACAGAGGATCCCTCCGCCATTTGCGATCCTACCTATTGTCTAAAGGATCCAGGATCCTTAACCCTAAAAACTATTGTTTGAGTTACAGACCATAAATTGTTTCAAAACATCACAACCACAAAAAACCACTACCAAATTTTAAAAAATTGGGCTCCGGCTATGTCTAGAAATTTCCATCATTGCCCAATCCTGCAGCTCAAACCTTCGCTGCACCATCACCACCAGCTCCACTTGCTTCCCCCTGATCCTTGCCAACATCACCGCCCTCAAGTATTGGGATCTCCTCAGCCTCCTCATCATCCTCCAACTCTGCCAGCCTCGCCTTCCAGCCTTCCACGTCCCATGTGCCTTTGTCGAAGGAAGGATCCTGAGCCTCCGCAGCCATCTGCAGCTGGATCTTATACATGGTTATCGCAGCAGAGACCTTGGCATCCTGGGTAATGTCATGCTTCTCATAATCAAAATTGATCAGCATCCTGGCAGCTTTATCCTTGGTGGCCCGGAGCTCCTTCTCAAGATCAGCAATCTTGAGATCCTTTAGCACACCCATCTGTTGGAGGTCGGCAATTTGGCGGTCTTGATCCTCAACGTGGCCAATATATGTTTCTATTTCAGCGAGTTTCTGCCAAAAGGGAAAAGGGTAAGTTCAGGACCAGATGATCCTCAAACAAGCAGGATATACAAGCAGGATATACAAGCAGGATATACAAGCAGGAGCAGTGATCCTTACTTCGTTAACATAATCAAGAAACTGCTGGCGGAGCAGGGGAAATCCTTGAAGATCCTCAGAAGCCTTTCTCTTCTTTCCCTTACCCCTAATAGGAGCTTTAGGGGCTGAAGCAGAGGGACTAGCAGCAGGGGTCTTCTTCCTTGAAGACTTGACATTGGCAAGATCATCAATACCAAACTTGGAGGCGGACTTGACAGATTTCCCAGCGCCTACACAATCAAAACAAGATAAGTACCCTAACTAATTTAAAATCTTACATAGAACTGCTTTTTAAATAAAGATACTTACTTGACATTGTGGCAGATGCGGAGGATACTTCCTGTGAATCCTGGGTGGCAACTTGAAAACTTCTGATTTCAGGATCAAGCTTTCTGAAGGCTAGAACTCTCTCTCTTGCAGCAGGGGTCAACTTGAGATGAGCAACGGATATAGCTGCACAAAAGACAAAGAAGACATTAGTGATCCTCATCATAAGGAACAAGTCTGATGGTGATCCTTCCAGGATCCTCTATCCTACCATGAGTAGCCCACTCCTTGGGCAGATCCTTCCCATTAGGGATGGTATCCCTCCTAACAAAGAAGAGAGGAAGAATACCTGATCGATCTTTTGGATGAGATTATAAAGGGAGTAGCTCTTGAATTTAAATGCAAATTGATCCCAACTCTATCTCCTATTTATAATGATGATCTGCAGGATTGTCACTTCAATGACGTACGGGTTGCAACGGCTAGTCCGACTTTAACGGCTAGTTATCCGAGTCGCCCGTTGCAGATAAGATCAAAGCAAAATATAACTCGTCAATTTACAATATAACTCCTTATATTTTGGGGGCAATTGTTAGGGCTGGATTTTTATAATACATGATCCTTACATGTGATCCTAACCAGTGATCCTTGTTTCTTTGGCAGATAGTGATCCTCAGCAGAGTTCCAGGATCAGGATCACGGACCATCATAGGATCCTCATGCTAACAGTTGCTTTCATTAAACTTAATGTCATTTTGCAGGAATGTCTAGCAGGATCCGCTCTTAGCATCACAATCAAGGGACGCGTCTTTACAACTTTGGCATATGCTTAATCAGAGATGAACGTTGTGAAGGATATGGAAACTTGGCATGATTTAAGGGCGATAATTTAGGCTAGATTTACTTTTATTTCTAAAGGGGTAATGAGCTGATTATTAGTTTGTTTACCTAAAATAGGCCACTCACACTTGTATATATAACACTCTTCCCCATTCGGGAGACACACAACACATTTCTCACACGCTTAGACACTCGATACTATAGTGATCCTTGTACTCAGCTCATTATCATCCGAAGTTGTAACCATTTTTTGTTATATTGAAGTTTGGTGATCGGTAGTTGCCATCACCCGAGGTTTTTTATGCCGGAGATCATACATTCATCAAGGGCTTTTTCCTCGTATAAATCCTTGTGTCACTTGCATATTTCTTACTAAAGTGATCCTTTACGTTTTCAACAAACCAAGCATCATTCCCCGTTTACTTAGAGTTTGGTTGCATTATCCTTGTGTGATTTTTGACCAAAACAACAGGGATAATGGTTCACCATCCTCGGGCTTCATCAACAGAGGCGTGGTTGAGAGATACTGCTTCAAATCTTGCAGGGCTGCTTCATGCTTCTCACCCCATTCAAATTTCTTATTCTTTTTCAGGATATCATAGAATTCTTTACATTTTTCCAAGGATCTTGAAATAAATCTATTCAAGGCTGCCACTCGTCCTGTTAACCGTTGAACATCCTTCATATTCGAGGGTGACTTTATATCCAAGATAGCTTTGATCTGCTCCGGGCTTGCCTCTATCCCGCTTTTTGTCACCATGTATCCTAAAAACTTTCCTGCCCCCACTCCAAAATGGCACTTTGCAGGATTTAGTTTCATATTATACTGGTCCAGGATATCAAACGCTCCTTTAATATCCTGGAGATGATCCTCAGCTTTCTTGGATTTGACCACCATATCGTCAATGTACACCTCCATGGTGTCCCCCAGTTTGTCTTTAAACATCATGTTCACCAATCTCTGGTACGTTGCACCAGCATTTTTCAAACCGAAAGGCATAACAGTATAACAGTAAATACCTGTTGGTGTCATGAAAGCAGTATCCTCCTGGTCTGAAGGTTCCATTTGGATCTGCTGGAATCCTGAAGATGCATCCATGAAGGTCAACATTTCGTGACCGGCAGTGGCATCCACCATCGAGTCTATATGAGGCAGAGGGAATGGGTCTTTTGGACAAGCTTTGTTCAGGTCTATGTAGTCTACACAGACTCTCCACTTCCCATTCTTCTTTTGAACCACTACCACATTTGCTAGCCATCTAGGGAATTTAACTTCTCTAATCATCCTGGACTTCAATAATCTTTCAACTTCCTCTTGGATAATTGCATTCCGCTCAGGGGCGAATTTCCTTCTCTTTTGTTGTATAGGCTTGAATGACCTGTCAATTCCAAGCTTGTGAGTAATAATGTCTTTGGATATACCTGTCATATCCTCATGCTTCCATGCGAATGTTGACATCCTGCATTTCAGAAAGTTAGTTAATTGTTCTTCAATATCCTGAGGGATATTGGTTCCTACGAGCACCGAGATATCAGGATTATCCTGATCCAGGATAACTTTCTTCACATCCTGCTCCGAATTCTCCACGATATCCTGGGCCCGCATCTTTAATTGCTATGCTGCACTTGGTTTGGTCGAGGATTTCATTGAGGATGAGTAACATTCTTTCGCCTCTTGCTGATCACTATCGACTTTGACAACTCCCCAAGGGGTAGGGATCTTGATGCATTGGTGATATGTTGATGGTACGGCCTTCATATCATGAATCCACGGTCTTCCCAGTATGATGTTATAGCAGGATAGAGAATCCATCACACAGAAGCGTTGTATGGAGTTGACTCCTTCAACATATACCGGCAACTTTATTTCTCCTACCGTGTTCCTAGCTTCTCCACTGAAACCAACGAGCACAGTAGACTTCGAAGTGATATCCATCGGAGACACATTCATTCTTTTCAGAGTCTCCAGTTGGATTATATTGACGGAACTGCCATTGTCAACCAGTATCCTGCATACAAAATGGTTAGCCACATATAATGTTATTACCAGAGCATCATGATGAGGATCCTGGACAGTATCCCTGTCATCAGCATCAAATGTGATCATTTTGTCAGGTGTGAGGGTAGTCATCCTGACAGGTTTTTCTCCCCTCTCAGCCTTAGCTTCTTTTGCATGTCTCTTCGCCGCCGAATACGAAGTCCCACAGATGTCGGATCCTCCCAAAATAAAGTTGATTATCTTGGCATCCGCGGGAGGTGATGTTGCTCGTTCAGGATCCTTCTCAGTATCCTGACCTTTATTCTTCTTTCTTCCCAAGAGATCTTTTAAATATCCCTTGCTCAGAAGATAGCTTATTTCCTTCCTCAAGGCAATGCAATCCTCCGTAACGTGTCCGAAATCCTCATGGAAGGCACACCATTTGGATTTATCCTTCCAATCAGCTTTTTGTTGATTCTTCCGAGGCTATCTGGCTTTATCTCCCAAACCCTGCATAGCATACATTAGTTCAGGTATATTAACAGAAAAACAATGTTCGGATAATTCAGGATATTCTTCAGGATCCTCGTCTTCGACAACATTCACTCTCTTGTTATCATTTCTGCCATATGGCTTGGAGCAGTATGGCTTGTACGAGGATTCTGACTTCCTGTTAGTCGACTCGTATGTTGAGGATGCATTCATCCTTTCTTGCATTTTCTTGTCATCTTCCAATCGAATATATCTTAGAGCCCTGTTACGAGCCTCATCGAGATTCCTACAGGGATTCATTACAAGATCCTGATAAAACTAAGAATCCTTTTGCAACCCCATCTTAAAAGCTTGCACGGCTGTTGCAACATCAAGATGTGGGATATCCAAGGATTCTCGACTGAATTTGTTCACATATTCCCTCAAGGATTCCTGAGGCCCTTGAGTTATCCTGTAAAGATCACTGGTTAGTTTTTCAAAACTCCGACTGCAATAAAATTGACTATTAAATAAATTCACTAAGTGGGCAAATGATGTAATCGAATGCGGAGGAACATTTAACAGCCATTTTAAGGCTGATCCTGTCAGAGTAGAACCGAAACCCTTGCACAGGCAAGCTTCCTTGAGATCCGGAGGGATAGGGTTGATCTCCATCCTTTCCCTATATTGGGCAATATGCTCTTCAGGATCCATGGTTCCATCGTAAAGCTTCATGTTTGGAGTCTGAAATCTTTTTGGGATTTCAGCATCACATATAGGACGTACGAACCGAGATATCCTGTGGCTATCCTGGGATACTTCAGGAATTGGCTGAACCACCCCAGGTACAGTGGATATCATATCCTTTAGCTTCCGAAGCTCCCTGGATAATTCTGACGTTACGGCTGTATCCTGCAAAGATCCAACACTGTTAGTGGCAATGGTATTATTATTATTAGATACGTTACCAGTCGGAGGATTCTGCCCATATCCTAAGCTCCTCATAGTTGACATCCTAACCGAGGAGGGTACTTCAGGAGTATGATTCTAAGGAAGGCTGGGCACAATATTCCCCCTATTATCCTCAGTATACACAGCTGAACTAAAGTTCAAATTTCTGGGCTGTAGTGGAGTGACGATATCCTCAGCAGATCTGCTAGAGCCGGACTTCAGGAGTTGTATTTCCCTCAACAGCATCTGGTTTGTTTCCTGTTGCTGCCTCATTTGTTCCTGCACACTCCCAAATAAGGTTAGAATTTCATCATTAGAAGCCAAAATCGGAGCAGATCCCTGGACATTCCGAGTAGGGATAATGTCCTGAGGTTGTGAAGAAGATTGCATCCTTGGAGGAGGTGGTGGAAGCACCAGACCAGTAGTAGCAGAAGTTGTAGCAGACACAGTGGAGGAGCTCATGTTTGATCTCGAGGCCATTGTAAACAACGTGGCAAAAAGTGAGGAAAATAGAAAACCGATTAGCGATTTCACAAAAATTTTTAGCAAAGAGAGCACCACTTGCCCCACGGTGGGCGCCAAATTGTTTTGGTCAAAAATTACCGAAGCAATTAAGTGATCAAATTAGTTAAGTGAGGTAGTGTGCTAAAAAGTGTGTTGAAAATATGTTGGTTAAGTTGTTTAGAAAAACACTATTCAGGATACGGCTCAGGATATTGAGCTGTATCTACGATCAAACAATGAGCAAAAAGTAAAGGGGTTGACACGAGATGTACGAGGAAAGCCCTTGATCAATCTAGATCTCCGGCATAAAACCTCGGGAGCTGACAATCACAGCTGCCTTGTTCTTCTTATTACTTCAAACTTCAGGATACAGTGCAGGATGTGGTGCGGATCGACTAAGTGTTACAATATGATTTGGATACAAGTGTGGTGATCGCAGTAAGCTAGAGAGTGAAAGTGTACGAGAGTGTTAGTGAAAATTGTGTGCCTTAAACTGATCCGCCCCCATCTATTTATAGTAAAGATAAAGAAACTAACTATCCTCTAAAACCGAGATCCAACGAATATTCCTCAGCCGAACGTTGTAGACCCAGTCTTTCGGGTTCAACGTCTCTCCCTTAACAGATACGCCCGAGTCTTGAGGAGAAGAAGTCCAATTAACCGTTAGCAAGTTCCAGCCTCTAACCTGCACGTGATTAATTCAATATACCTCGGGATATTATCGCAATATCCCGTCCAGTATCCTGATTACAAATAAACAATCATAATCATAATATTAGTCAAGATATACGTTCAGAAAATGGCCCATAACAATTACAGCTTGTGCGATCCCACAGTCTTGTGCGACTCGGGACCCCTTGTGCGACTAGACTTGTGCGTTCAGATCAAGTCTCATGTGACTTGTTTCTTGTGCGATCGACCAACTTGTGTGATTGGGCTCTTGTGCGATCAGAGCCCCTTGTGCGATTGGTTTTAAATTCCGAATTCTATGCAATCGGTTACAATTATACCATGGTTTCCAAATTTACACTAACCAATCAACAGATAATCAGTTTCAATCATGCTAATTTTCGATCAAACAAGGCAACTATCCTTTAATCCATAAATATGAACAATATTCATAACATATTATCATGATTCATATACTTGATCACTAACATGCATACTAACATAACATCACAACATCCATCCGAATGATATCATATCCCAGCCGATTAGTAAGCCTTCGGTTAACAATCATCTTAACATTATTCGATTATTAATCCTTATCATGATCTAACACTAACTTTCATCACAATCAATCACATAAACATCATTGATTCTCATAATGTACAACACTCAATCATTATATAAATCATAGAATCATAGCAACATGTACACTAACCAATTGAGAGGGGAATGAAATCAAAGAAAACTTCGAGAGATGGGAGGGCCGCCGGCTTCGAAAGAGAGGTGAGAGCAAGTAGGGTTTTGTGTGTGAAGTGTTTTTGCGAATTATGAGAGGTATACCCCATCCTCTATGTGTCATTCGTATAAAGGGAGTGGGCCGGCCCATCATGGGCTGCCCCTTTGGTCCGAATATATGAAATACGGCCCCCAAGTGGGTTTGTGCGATCAGACGGGTGTTGTGCGGTTTGGGCTCGATTAACACAAACATTTAATACACATAGCATACAATCATAACATTCAATTAATCATTCAAGTTCATATAGTCGTATCATGTTCACAAACGTTACATCAAAGTACAAAGATAGGTTCGGAATTGCGAGTTGTCACATTCAAACTCTAAGAAGAAGGATGCAGAAAGTTATCCTTAATTTTCTCTACCCATGGTTTCCCCTTCCGGTAACAACCTAGCCGTCATCTCACCACCAATTTTCGGATCCAAGACATTCATCAAGCTGTAACCTGCGAGAACAAAAATCAATAAGTAACCGGGCACTTGACAAAGCAAATTAAACGAGAAAACAACTAACAAAGGCTACCTCTGCCCCTATAGGCATATATCGGTGTAGCTCTCGGATCCTTTGGAACCCACATTAAACTCATACCAGCACCAACCAACGCTTTCTCCTCAAGTTGTATAATACCAGCACCAACCAACGCTTTCTCCTCAAGCTGTACCAGTCCCGACCAGCATATATACCTCCAATCACCATCTTCGGCACTCCCTCGCTCTCAGAACGGTAGTGCATGTCTATTGGAATCACACCACGACGAATGAAGAAAATCTTGTTCTTCCAATCATGGAAACTATTTGGTGGGTCCTTACTACAGGGTACAGAGAAGGACATTTGTGGTTCTGGAGTTAAACGAGTAAAAACCACCTATATATGTGACGTATTAGAAGATGTTTAACATATCAACTGTCGGAACCAACTTCTGAGCCCGACAAACAAACTCAAAATGAGTCACTCGGGGCAAACCCAAGGCATTGATTTGTGAGATATGCAACCCATACCGCGTAAGAACCTCCCCAAGGAACTTCGTCATCGGCAGACGAAAGTTCCCCTCCCTAAAAAACGCAACGTATAGAGTTAGGGATGGCAAAAATACCCGAGCCCGACGGGTATACCCGAAACCCAACACAAATGGGACGGGTATACCCGATACCCGACGGGTATTGGGCCGGGTATGGGATTAGTTTTAAATTTTTTCGTGGGTTTGAGTCGGGTATGGGATTAGGTGGTACCCGGCCCGATTACCTGAAACCACATACCCGTTTACCTGAACTATATACCCGATCATATACTCGAAGTTTTTAATTTATATTTTTATTTTCCATTAACCATTATCTATTAGTGATTTATTTTAGTATGTTTATAATGTAAAAAATAAATTTTCTTTTAGCATATGTATTTGATGATAGTATTTATATTTTGTATGTTGTGAAGTATATACGTATAAGTGTATAAGTATTATAAAGTTATTATTAATTTATGATAAAATTTATATGTATGTAATGTATATTTTTAATTTATAATAATTGTTGCATATATAAAATTATATAATAATTATAATAGTAAAAAATGTATTTGGAAATTTCAATGTATATCTTTTAACAAACTAATGGGTATACCCGATATCTGTGGGTATACCTGGTACCCGACGGGTAATTACCCGACAAATACCCGACGTGTATTGGGTCGGGTATGGGACACGATTTTACATCCGGTATTGGTATGGGATTACCAATACCCGACCCGAACCCGACCCATTGCCATCCCTATATAGAGTCATGTAACCGGGGGGAGCGTTCAAAGCAGTACTACCAACGGTCGGATATTGGGCTCCCAAATCCGATGGAAACCTAAATCTCTGAGAAAGATTATGAAACTCTTCTTCTTTTTAGTTTATAATGACGCGATCCGGGCCCTGTGGGTCTTTGGGCTTTGATTGCCTTTTCTTAGAGCCTCCCAGCTTAGTAGAAGCAGACATATTTGGAGAAACAAATGTCGATTTAGAGAAGGAAGAAAGAAAATATATGATGAAGAAGAGAGAAAATTTGAATGAGAAGTTTGAAAGATGGGGGAAACCGTCGAAAACTTCTAGTATTTATACTCATCGCATTAAATGCGATGGGGAAGTGAACCGTCAGGAGGAAAAAAAGTAACCAATCAGAGAGCGACACGTCAGGAGAGAGAAACAAATCGCTGCCTATTTAGGGCGCGTGGCCGCCACGCGCCTGACACAGACGAAAAACGTACCTGTCACACCTAACGTGCCCCCTACAAAAGAAACTCTTCCTCATTGACAAGACAACCACCTCAGACGGCAGAACGTCAGTCAGGCGTCAGGGGTTACATCTCACCAAACATGAAAACCAACAAAAAGGAACTTCTCCTTGAAGAAATCTTAAGGAACCCCATATGCGTGCGCCAAATCCACGCGCTATTTTGGCTCAATTCCGTACGCCAAATCTACGCGTTGTTTTGGCTCAATTTTGTATGCCAAATACACGCGCTTTTTTTTGGCCCAATTCCGTACGCTAAATCCTTGAGCTTTTTTGGTTCAATTCTTTAAGCCAAATCCACGCGCTGTTTTAGCTCAATTATGTATGCCAAATCCACGTGCTTTTTTGGCTCCATTTTGTGCGCCAAATCAACACGCTGTTTTGACTCAATTTTGTACGCCAAATCCACGCGTTGTTTTGGCTCAATTATGTACCCCAAATCCACGCGTTTTTTTTTGGCTCAGTTCTGTACGCCAAATCCATGCGCCGTTTTGACTCACTTTTGTACGCCAAAACCCACACGTTTTTCTGGTTCATTTCTGTGCGCCACCTACACATGCGACTTTGGCTCAACACTACACACCAAACCCTGACGCCTCCTAGCTTACATAACAACTGCTATAGCACAATCTCAATTTTTCTAAGTACAGAATCCCTCCCAGTTGATAAACTCACCTGGAAGCTACACTGGACAATGGGGACTTGAAGAGGTATGGTCCCAAATCAGTGCACCCATGTCACGGGGACCACACCACCTTTCCAACATGGCGTCCACATCACACGAGTGCACCCAGAAGGTTCTGGAACCATCTGGAAGAAATCACCTTGTGACAAGTAAGATGCCCCTGCAGACAAAAAGGACAACAGGTGGCACTAATAGATGGACGCCAGCAGCGATCACAAGATCCTTGGGCGACAGGCTGACAACCAGTGCAAGTAGGCGCCCAGCTAGAACGAATGGCCATGCGACACATCACCTCCAGGACTGACGATGCCAGAGGGGACATAAAGGATATTCCCCCTAGTCGGACATCTGGCGAGCACTGGCTAGCTGGCAGGCCTCCTCCTCCTTCATTCTCCGCCTATAAATAGAGGACTCCACCTCCAGGTTTAAGGATCCGATTTCTCATTCTCTTACTCTTAACACATACTTATCCTCAGAACAATACTTATTCTCACGCCAGAGGGTGGTCACAAGGAGAACCCTCTATTCCTATCCTTGTGGGTGAGTCACTGGTGTAGTGTTGTTGTTTTGCAGGATACTCTCTGAGAGATCAGCTTAATGGCGAGTGAAGAAAGAGACTGAACCACCCTTCACGAGACGACCAGCTGGGAAAACTTAGTGTTAACCAGTGTGTCATCACTTTTGTATATTTAAAATCTCTTAAAAAACACTTACTAATTACAAATCAGTTGTAATTCTAATAAAAATACAAATAAAACCAATGAATGATGGTAGAAACGATACTCCAAAGGTTATAAACAATTGAAAGAAATCGTAAAAGTTATTTCTTATAACTTCGTTTTTAAATTTCTACTTCTCTATCCATTTAAGATAACTTGTTACACACATTAGAGTGAGTGTTTTATGAGTTTGGTGTTGCTTTTGTAGCTTTGAATGATCTTGGGTAACATACTCCAGTCGGATATGATCATCATCATATTAAAATATTTAAATTGTACATTTAAAAGCTTAATCAAATAATTCAGAAAGAAACAAAAAGGAGAATGTATATATCGGTTTTGTAGATTGGGAACATTTACACCACTTAGTTGAAACGACACAATGTTTCGTGAAAGAGTGTGTTAGTTGAGGTTGATTTTGGTAGTTAATATGATCAATAACTTAGTTACTACACTTGTTACTTCTATAAGTAGGGGTTAAGTTATTTTACAAAGACTCCTAATTGTAAGAAGTGTAAGAAAGATTTATTGAGTGACAAGTGTCCAATAACCTAAAACCTAAACCCACTACACAACCACCCAAAACCTAAACACCCCCCACCTCCACCCAAAAATCTAAACCCCCCCACCCCTATCCCCACCCCCAAAAACCTAACCCCTCCCCCACCTCCAAAAACCTACCCCCACCGGCACCCCCAAAAACCTAAAAAACCTAATGTAACAACCCGCATGTTCGAGCGTTGTTACTACCCATTACACTCGTTACGCATAGCACCAGAGATTCGGATCATAATGTAACTATATCGATTACAACGCTATTTCGCAATCTTTTCGCATATTACGCATACTTTATCGTTATAACACCTCACAGCGCATACACCAACGCTCACGATGACGTCGAGTGAGGACTTAAACTACTCTCCTCGATAGCCGTGATGCGACGTAACGCAACGTAAGACTCGAACGCGCACTCGCGATCACGCGCAAATCGATAATCCCAATGCAACCTTGGAAATGTGTATACTTATATACGACCTATTTATGGCTAATTATAATAAATATATATATGTATGGACATGTGTAAACAAACTATTGCAACGCTTAACGAATGGAACGAAAAGTCGGAAAACTAACCCAAGCAAGCCTTCCGATCGAATGACCATTCGATCGAATGGTCATCCGACCAGATGACCATCCAATCGGATGACCATCCGATCGCAAGGCCCTCCGACCGGATCACTGTGCACCGCCTTTCCCCCTCTTGCCTATAAATACCCCACTGTCACATCATTTCTCACTCATGTGACAGCCTCCTCCGATCCAGACGCTCTCCCGCACTTTCACGCACTTTTCTCTCGATTCAAGGCCAAATCTTAAGTATTCCACTCCAAATCTTGTACTTCTATCACCTACACACACTTTCA
The DNA here is from genome assembly GCF_002127325.2 of Helianthus annuus. Classification (NCBI taxonomy): domain Eukaryota; kingdom Viridiplantae; phylum Streptophyta; class Magnoliopsida; order Asterales; family Asteraceae; genus Helianthus; species Helianthus annuus. Next base: position 80,038,215 of record NC_035443.2, on the reverse strand, counting down.
CATCATTTCCACCACCAAATCTTGCATTTTCACCATGAAATCATCTGATTTCAGCTGTTCTAGGGTGACGTTATCACGGGTTCCGATGAACACGATTGAATGACCTCATCTCATAAAGAACAGTTCGGATCTAACAGATTTCTAGACGTTTTTACACTAGTCTCGACTGAATCTAGACGAGAGACGATCGATTCACGGGTTGAACATGAAACGCCATCAAGAACAGTTGGGTCTGATCGAACGGGGTGATTCCCAACCGATCAAACGAGCTGGACTTGATGAGTTTTCCGTTGTTTAACGCGTTGTCATACCGTCTCAGTCAAACCGCAAATTTTCTAAACTTAACAAAATTTTACAGGTTTCAAACGATCAGGTCGCTGAACGGATTGCCGTCCGATCGGATTACCATCCGATCGAACAACAATCTGATCAGATGACTTGTGGTCTCCAACACTTAAACATTTTGCTAAACTTCAAAATATCAGTTTCCCCAACGAATTGTCATCCGATCAGATGACTATCCGATCGAATGACTATTCGATCAGGAGACTTGGATCTTGAAATGTCTCACTTGGATCGGATCGCCATCCGATCGAACAACAATCCGTCCGGATGACCGTTCGATCAAACGACCTGAAAGGTAAAGATACTTCTCATTTCATAAAATGCTACAATGAAAACTTCAAACTCATCATACACAAACACATCCACCCTAAATGAATGACAATCCGACCGAATGGCCATCCAAGCGGATGACCATCCATCCGACCGGATGACCATCCATCCGGATTGTCATGCGATCGAATGACCCTTCGTCACTCAGTTCACCGACACACCATTTAACGCACTGTTCGTCGCCTATGCTATCATTCTGTAATCAGGCTAACTTTCTAGCGCTCCCTTCAATCCAATCCAAGACTGTGTTTATTTTAAACACGCTCTGTGAGTACACTCGAACCCTTTTTATCGCACTTTTGGGCGTAACATACGTTTATATCAAAATCGCACTTATCAAAACAAATCAACTATTTAGACTATTTATTACTTGCGAATGACTGACTTACATATTGACACGTGATGCTAGTTACATATGTGCTAGGACTTTTACTCGCGATATCCCGCCTTAACTAATATAGTACTATAGCACCCGATGCGGTGTAGTTAGGATGAATAGCAATCGCATATCGCAGCTTGAATGACATAGCCGGTAGTATCTGTCTTGTATATATGTTGTGTATTTCGTTTATGTATGTGGTAATTTGCAACACTTTTTATCTACTATGCTACTCTATCAAAAACTTGTATACTCGCCAATACTTTTGTATTGACGTTATTTTAATGTATGTTTCAGTTTTGGTTGCAATCTACATCAAATCAAGCTAGGAAGTCTAGAAAACACCTAAAATCAAGGTTGTCGGATTTGTATTGTTTGAGAGAACATGAAATTCGTGACAGCTTATGTGATTGTACTCGTTTATTAGTATGGGATAATGAACGCATTAAATATTGTCGCAATTTAGTTGTTATGGATTCTCTTGAGCAATCTGATTCGCCTAGTGCCGCGCCCCGATGATTCTGCCATCGGTTGGGGTGTGACAGATTGGTATCAGATCCATAACTATAGGGAATTAGGTGAAATCTTATGACTCGACCTAGTTCGGGATACGAATCAAGTTGACCTAATCTATAGTCTAAATACCAACAGACCAGGCTTCGTACGAACCCAGTAGGGGTTAGTACAAGCCTACTTTTGTTACTCTTGTTCAAACTGCTAAAACTACAACTTTGTGTGAACACCGCGTACTACAGCGTCGCACAAAGAAGCCTTTCCTAAGGCTGACACAATACACACGTTTTCAAAAATAGTCGTATAACACAACCGAGTGGTCAAGTCGAGATTAGGTGTGAAAACCAAGAACTCTCAATAAGATCGCTTACTCAGCGCATTATTCTAGCACGAGAACCTTTCGTTGAGCTAGGAGTGACATCCATATCTCAACGGAAATCTCCATTTTGAAATCTAGTGGAATTCCCGAGTTTATTCGACGAGCACAACCACGGCTAGGAGCAAAGCTGTTAAGTCAGGGGTAAAACCCGTATCTTAATAACCCGTTCCACTCCCTAAAATGGTTTTCAAAAGCTCTCACCAAAGACTCGACTATATCAATGACTCGAGTCGCGTGATGACTAGGAGGACGAACGCCATGAGCTGCATCCCAGTGGAAGCATAGTCTACTAGATAAAACGTGTGCGCGAATTTGTTGAGGATAGCTGACTTACATTGGGTAGTCGATGCCTAAACACCCAAGGCACTCTGTCTACTTTTTCTAGCCTACAATTCGCCGGTTTTACGCCTTACCGAACTTATTTACGCTTATGTGCTAACGACTTAAATTTTACGCTTTATCGATTTTTTGACTTTACCGCTTTATCGATTTGTCTCTTTTTGCTCCCCGCTTTATAAGCACAACTCGCACAGCTATCGAAATCTAAAACAAAAGCCGAATGCTCGCAACAAAACTAAAGTCTAAGAACTCGCTCGCTCTCTCTCTCTTCATCGCGTCCTCACGCAATCCACACAACTACATGTATGTATGTATATATATATATATATATATATTATACAATTGTATGTGTAACATGTGAGAACTTAGGAATCTCATGTCTCCTATGTGGCTCTTATGTGAATACGTATTACTATACTACCTGCAACAAATTTTAAACGCGCTCAATCGCATCGCAAACTCGAAAATCATTATGATTGAATATCACTCCAAATCTCTCTCTGTCTAGATGTCTTCAAACGATTCTACCTCGATACGAATAGCTAGGAGAAGAGCTAGACAAAGCACCGATAAGAGGATTGCCTCGCTTGTGGCTAAGGAAGTGGCCAAGGTCATTCCTCAAATTGTCGCTCAGGTTCACTCTCTCGGCAACTCTCGAACCTCGAAAGCATGTGACCTGATGGTTTTCACAGGAAAAACCATCAAGAAGTACATCCGCGGCTTGCTTGAGTGTGTGGGTGATTTTGTCGAGGCTGCGAGACCTGCTACCATCGAAGAAACCTATCGCTTGGCTGCAGAAATCAACGACAAACGAGTCATAGAAGGCTTTTTCTCCAAGAATGCCACCAAGAAGGTTAGCCAAGTTATCACCGTGTCATCTGATGGCACTACCGAGTCGTCTGATGAATCCACCGATGCTACCGACTATTCTACTGACTCATCTGACGACGACATGCCACCGCAAGACGCCGACGAGACCAGCCGCAAGTGAAAGAACCCGAGCTTTGAATATGCGGCAACAAACTCACACCAAGAAACTCCGAATCCCGAACCTCTCTAAGCAGTCCTAGTTCACTCGAAGCGCGCCTACACTGGAACTCGTCCCCTGTGTCACATGTGTACGTATCATCACCCGGTAGAAGCTAACTGTCGCTATTGCACAAATTGCAACTGTCTGGGTTATCTTACCCAGCACTGTCAAACAGGGCCACGAGCTTGAGGAACGCCAGCAACAATCGTAGTCTCCGCAGAAGTCTTCTACCGCAACATCAACTATGCTCTTAACGATGTTGTAATAATACGATTTGCGCTGTTAAAATATTCATGTGTGGTACTTATGCTACTACTCGATGCTACTACTATATGATGTGTTTTCCCCCATTATGCGTTCTTGAAATAAGGTACGACAAACGTGCAAGGATCAAAATAATCACGGGTGCACACGGGATTACCGTGGTCAGTGAACGGAGATCGTAGTAAGTTTCAATGATGCCATAACGTTAAAAGCATGGTTAATCGTGGTGGATACGCCGCTGGTACTTCCTTTATATAAGCGTCTTAACCATGTCAACACAGTGTGACACCTATTCACGGGACAGAGGCGTGTGGTTGAAGCATGGTGGATACACCGCTGGTACTTCCTATATATAAGTGCTTCGCCATGCCAACCAATTTCTTGTGAAGAAAGTGCCATGCGACGTTGAACGTTATTAGACCAAGTATACTATTGAAACTATTTTCGACACCCTAAACTACATCGCAAGGCGTAACAATCTCATCGCAACTTAAGCATGTCATCGCTAGACTTTTCATAAGTCAACACGCTCGAAATCGCACCATCGCTGGAATCTATCTCGCACTCGCTATCGCTTTACGCTTAACGCTTCAACGCCTTCGACGCTTACCACTCTATCGCTTATCGCTTGACGTTGTCGCTTATCGCTTTAACCCTCATCGCCGCCGTCTTCGCTTATTGTTTTCGTTTTCGTTTTCGTTTATCGCTCATCGCTTACCGCTTACCGCTTGCCGATTATCGCACTCGCTCGCATCGCTGAGCCGAGTTCGTAAACGGCTTCATCACTCAGTTTATCCCACCATTCTTCTAAACTTGGTCCAACCATTCCTCGTTTGGACCGAGGGAACGAAAATCTATTAGAACCATGTTGACACACGTGACACTGCTTCACGGGACAGAGTCCATATGTCTAAAGCATGGTGGATACGCCGCTGGTACTTCCTATATATAAGTGTTTTAGCCATATTGTCAAACTTTCATGGAAAGGAGCCATGTGGGGCCCAACTTTAAATTGAAATTGTGGTATTATTAAAACCTTTTGTGTAAACAAAACTTTTTCTTACAAAACTTTTACGAAATATTGGAGAAATTCCTAAATTTTAATCAAAACCTTTGACAATACAAGATTTTCTCGTGACGATGGTGTAACAATCGACTCAAGTTAACGCCGCGTGATGAGAAAATTTAAACAAGTTTTATTACCTTGAAATCTTTTAATAACTTAACAAAACTTCTCTTATAAGCGCTGGTGTGAACATCGATACAGTTAAACACCGCACTGAGAGGAAATTTTCATAAAATCAGTGTTTTTCAAACCTTTTCGCATCAAATTAATCAAAATTTTCGAGAAATGAAAACACTTTTGGATCGCCTATTCGTAAGTTACCATCCTTATACGAATCGCCTTACTCGCCGCTCTCGTCTAGTCTCCGCAATTCTTTCACTCGTCAATTTTCGGTCGATCGCTCGCTTATCTTGACGCTTCTTATCGCTTCCTCACTTGCATCAATCCTCGCGACCCTCCTTGTGGATTAATTTCGGGACGAAATTTCCTAAAGCAGGGGAGACTGTAACAACCCGCACGTTTAAGCGTTGTTACTACCCGTTACACTCGTTACGCCTAGCATCAGAGATTCGGATCATAATGTAACTATATCGCTTACAACGCTATTTTGCAATCTTTTCGCATATTACACATACTTTATCGTTATAACACATCACAGTGCATACACTAACGCTCACGATGACGTCGAGTAAGGACTTAAACTACTCTTCTCGATAGCCGTGATGCGATGTAACGCAAGACAAGACTCGAACGCGCACCCGCGATCACGCGCAAATCGATTATCGCAATGCAACCCTGGAAATGTGGATACTTATATACGACCTATTTATGGCTAATTATAATCAATATATATATATATATATGTATGGACATGTGTAAACAAACTATCGCAACGCTTAACGAATGGAACAAAAAGTCGGAAAACTAACCCGAGCAAGCCATCCGATCGAATAACCATTCGATCAAATAGTCATCCGATCGGATGGCCATTCGATCGAAAGGCCCTCTGACCGGATCACTGTGCACCGCATTTCCCCCCTCTTGCCTATAAATACCCCACTGTCACATCATTTCTCACTGATGTGACAGCCTCCTCCGATCCAGACGCTCTCCCGCACTTTCACGCATTTTCTCTCGATTCAAGGCCCAAATTGTAAGTATTTCACTCCAAATCTTATATTTCTATCACCTACACACACTTTCACACCATTTCCACCATCAAATCTTGCATTTTCACCATGAAATCATCTGATTTCGACTGTTCTAGGGTGACGTCATCACGGGTTCCGATGAACACGGTTGAATCACCTCATCTCATCAAGTACAGTTCGGATAACAAATTTCTACATGTTTTTACACTAATCTCGACTGAATCTAGACGAGAGACGATCGATTCACGGGTTGAACATGAAACGCCGTCAAGAACAATTGGGTCTAATTGAATGGGGTGATTCCCAACCGATCAAACGAGCTGGACTTGATGTATTTTCCGTTGTTTAACGCGTTGTCAAACCGTCTCAGTCAAACCGCAACTTTCTAAACTTAACAAAATTTTACAGGTTTCAAAGGATCAGGTCGCTGAACGGATTGTCGTCCGATCGGATTGCCATCCGATCGAACGACAATCCGATCGGATGACTTGTGGTCTCCAACACTTAAACATTTTGCTAAACTTCAAAATATCAGTTTCCCCAACAAATAATCATCTGATCGGATGAACATCCGATCGAATGACTATTCGATCAGGAGACTTGGATCTTGAAATGTCTCACTTGGATTGGATCGCCATCCGATCGAACGACAATCCGTCCGGATGACCATTCAATCGAACGACCTGAAAGGTAGAGATACTTCTCTTTTCATAAAATGCTACAACGAAAACTTCAAAGTCATCATACACAAACACATCCACCCCAAACGAATGACAATCCGACCAAATGGCCATCCGACAGGATGACCATCCGTCCGGATTGTCATCCGATCGAATGACCCTTCGTCACTCAATTCACCGACACACCGTTTAACGCACTGTTCATCGCTTATGCTATCGTTCTGTAATCAGGCTAACTTTCCAGCGCTCCCTTCAATCCAATCCAAGTCTGTGTTTATTTTAAACACGATTTGTGAGTATACTCGAACCCTTTTTATCGCACTTTTGGGTGTAACATACGTTTATATCAAAATCGCACTTATCCAAACAAATCAACTGTTTAGACTATTTATCACTTGCGAATGACTAACTTGCATATTGACACGTGATGTTAGGTACATATGTGCTAGTACTTTTACTCGCGACGTCCCGCCTTAACTAGTATAGTACTATAGCACCCGACGGGGTCTAGTTAGGATGAATAGCAATCGCATATCGCAGCTCGAGTGACCTAGCCGGTAGTATCTGTCTTGTATATATGTTGTGTATCTCGTTTATGTATGTGGTAATTCGCAACACTTTTTATCTACTATGCTACTCTATCAAAAACTTGTATACTTGCCAATACTTTTGTATTGACGTTATTTTAACGTATGTTACAGGTTTAGTCGCAGTCTACATCAAATCAAGCTAGGAAGTCTAGAAACACACCTAAAATCTAGGTTGTCGGATTTGTATTGTTTGAGAGAACATGAAATTCGTGACAGCTTATGTGATTGTACTCATTTATTAGTATGGGATAATGAACGCATTAAATATTGTCGCAATTTAGTTGTTATGGATTCTCTTGAGCAATCTGATTCGCCTAGTGCCGCGCCCCGATGATTCCGCCATCGGTTGGGGTGTGACACCTAACCCCACCCCCTGAAAACCTAAAAAATTCTTAAACACCCACCACCACCCAAAAACCTAACCCCCCCTCTCGACAAAAAAAAAATGGGGGGGGGGGAGGTTTAGGTTTTTGGGTGGTGGTGGGTATTTAGTTTTTTTTTTTTTTTTTTTTTTGTGTAGTTAGTTTTTTTTAGAAGCATTTATACCCTTCTTACAATCAGGAGCCTTTGTATTTGATCCTAAAAATAGTTGCTGGTTTGTGTCTGTCAGAATTAACTTTAGAATATGTAGATCGCATGGTTCATGTTAACTGCATAGTTACTATTCATCACTTAGTTACCATGGATGTGTTAGTTACTAATAACAGAATTGTCGTTGCACAATGAGTCCCTTCTAATGGATAGAAAAGATTCCACCGATGAAAGGTTCATGCTATTGAATCACTTTTTGTTGAAGTTTCTATACCAAGCTCAAAAGTAAATTTCAGAGGCTTTCAACTACTGGAACCGAACTTTCGCTCGTCTTGTCGCAGTTTACATAAACCTCTATCATCTAAATATGTTTTGGGTTTTTACAAAAGTCGAACATACACAAACACACAGTTGTAACTCTTGAAGAACACAAAATATCGATTTCATTACAAATAGCAAAAAGATAATGTGCATAATTAGTATCCTATTGTAATTAACGGCGAAGAAGAAGATGAAGGAGAAGTAGAAGGCCATAATTGTGCATTTTTCACCTTTGAGATGCTTGTAAGAACACTCAATGGAGTTACATCTCCAACCACTGTCACCTTCTTTGATTCCAAGTCTATGTGAAATGATGTCACCCCTGCATATATGAATTTGAATCAAAAGTGGATTTTGTAGCATATCTAAAATGTTTTTACATTCATATGTGTGATTTTGTATACAGTAACCAAATTTTAATATGCTATATGTTCTATTGTTTAACTAACCCTAAACATAAAGGTAAAATCTTAAGAATAACATTTCTGGCCAACATTATAACTCGTAAAATGTTTGCATAACCATTTGACTAAAAAATGCAATAAAAGTATTTGATCTTTTAATGTTAAAAGTACATAACCCAATATATTGGTATTAAGGATTTGATCTTTTAATGTTAAAACTAAATAACCCAATATATTGGTATTTCACTAAATTATATGTTACTAATTAACGCGATCGTGAGAAAAAAGTATCATTAAAAAACAACATATGTCCAAATTACGTATTTTTATATCAGACTTGTGAATCAATAAAAAAAACAACGCATGTGATTCCACAAAATCGTATCACATCTATACCTTTATGTTTGTAAATTATTATTTTTTTCATATAAATTACACAAAATCAAGTAACAACGCATGGACTTTATAGGTTTTTTTCTTCTTTAACGGGTAACAGAATTAATCTCGAGCACTCTCCGAACACTCACTGGATCAAATGGATCAAATGGAGTACTCTAAGAGCAACCTAAGTCCACCACCAATTCTGGAGAAAACCCGGTAACCCACCAGCCTATATGCACAATGGTGAAATTACTGGTAAAACCCGTTTGTCTCAAACATCGAACCCAGGTTTCACTGGTTCTCCTATCATTGCCCACCAGTGTCTCACTCTGCACTAAGTGGGAGTTAAACCTGCATCTTTCAAGAGAAATGCAAGTATTCTACCACTTGATTTAGAGATTATTGGCGCATGAACTTTATAGGTTAAACGGTTATTTTGGTAAAAATGGTTATATCTCTAATTTCTTATGATTTCCTAACATATAAAAATCATACCTTCCATTCTTGAAAGGTGTTTTCTTACTTTCCCTGCGCATCCTTTGCAGTGTATCGACACCCTCAGTTCCACAACCTGCACAAACCATTACAATAATTTTTTTTATATTATATTAGTATATAACAAGCCATATATAAGAATATAAAATTAGTTTATATCTGTTTATTAACGTTATTATGTTTGAATAATATTTAAAGATTCGAGTTTGAGAAAGTAGAGACAATAATATTAATTTGCTATGCGTTTTAACTTTTTTGTTGTTTTATTTTACGGAGTTCTATAAACTACACATAAACTTTGTGGAATTAATTTATCAAAATAAGTGCAAATCTAGAATTTTAAAAGCAACTCGTCCAAATCTTTTTACTGTAGTGTTCCATAAAAAGCCAAGTTTTGGCCAACTTTTGAATTATTTCAATCATAAAACTAAAAATTATAATTTAAAGAATAAATCATATATTACTCAAGTTATAATTGAATGAATATAATAATATACAACTCAAACTACAAATTAAAGAATACAACTATGGAAGAGTAGCCATGTTTTAATATTATTTAAATAAAATCACTTGTATTTTTTTTTCCTAAAGCACAAAAATTTACTCAAGCATAAGCATTGTTTAATTACTATAATTTTTTTTTATTATAAAATTTTTAATGTAAAAGATCTGGATAGAGAAATTATATAATTTAGTAACTGAATTCCGATAGTGTATTTAGATATTGAAGTCGATTTCAGAATCTATATTTAAAAATATACAACAGTATTTAGATATTGATGTCAATTTCAAAACCTAAATTTAAAAATATTGAACTCGATTTAAAAATAAATATTGAATTCAATATCAAAATACTGAACTCGATTTAAAAATAGATTTTGAATAGCAACTCCGTAAGAGTTTTCAGGTTGAGCAGAGCAAACTCCTTTAGTTTTTGCGTCGAGCTCGATCTAAAGTTGGCTTGACTCGCTTGTTAAACAAAAATCATCACTGTTTACCAACTTTTCTTCTATGATTACTTCCTGCTTCATGTTGTACTTGAAAAGAATAATCAATATATACTTACCAAGTTTAACATTCATTATAAAAAAAACTATAATAAGTTGGAAAATGAAAGTTTGAGAAATAGTCAAAATAAGATATTTATATTTTTAAGATACATTCTCAATACCTACTTTAACTTTCAAAAGATCCCAACTTCAAATTTTCTTTTTTCACTACCAAACATTTATTATTCAAAAACAAGAAAAGGATGAGAAAATAAGATATAGGAGTGTGGGAATAGTAGGAGCCCATTAACAAACCTGATCACGGGACCTAGCCTTCAAACCTTTCGAACTAGGAGACTCCGGCACTGCCACTACCGCCGTCGCCGCCTCAATCCGCTTCGACGATCCAGTTTTTACCAACGCCGGGGACTCCTCACCTCGCAACCGGCTCGACAACGACTTCTTTCCCACCACATGCACCTCATCATGATAATCCGGCCACACATGCTCACTAACCACCAAAGCGCCCGCGTTACAAACATCATCCCCATCCGCCACGAACATCGGATTATTCAAAAGATACTTAGCCGAAGCAGCACTTCTATAATTCCTAACACTCTCATCAGCACTACTTTTCCTTCTCCCTACTATGTCACTATCTTTTCCGGTGGTGGAGATGCTCTTTCGAGCTTTTTGGAGGTAAGCAGTGTAGGGTTTGGGGTCAATATGTTGTTGTGAAGTGCATGGGATTGTAGGGACTTTGAATTTAGGTTTATCTTCAAAGTCAAACTGGTAGTGATTGTTATAGTAGTTGTGGTTGTGGTGGCGGTTGATTGGTCGTGGCGTGCCGCTGCCGCCACGTCGGACCATGGCGTGTTGGTTCATGGTGGTGCAGATGGCGGTGGACGCCGGAGAAGCACAAAAGAGTTCGGCTGTTTTGATCTTCATGTTTTTTGGAATGGTGTGTTTGTGGGAATGTAGGTAGGGTGTGTGTTGTTATAAAGTGGTGGATGAAAAGTGGAATATGGAAAATATTATATGGAAATGGGAAATAGTTAATGAGATTGTAGAAATGGAAATAGGGATTATGATAAAAGGACACCTCATGTGACATGATGATATATATTTTCCATAGTCTTAAAAAGCAAAGCCGAAAAGGAAATGAAATAAATGTAATCATCTCTTGTTTTAGAGGGTTATTTTTATTATTTTTACATTTTTAATTTTCTCTTTTTTATGTACTTTTAAATGAGAAGGATCAAATAGAAAGTATAGTTTTGGTAGGGAAGGTAGGAATAAAAATAGTTATGACATGTGGATAAATTGAAAAATGAAGAGAAAATGTATTTTAGTCAATCTTATCTCATCTTTTTTCTTTTTCTTTTCCTGCAACTTTAAAACTCACAATTTTCAAAACTCATCATCTTCAACATTTTCTTAACTTTCTATCTCAATAATTACTATATTATAGTGCGATGTTCATCATCAATCAATGATTCAAACACTCAATCAAGGTCTTCTTCAATTTTTTTTTTAAAGAAATACAGTTTAATTTCATACAATTTCTCATTTTTTTCCGTGATTTTGAAGCGAATCACTCGATTCGTTCGATTCGATCGCTGATAAGTGTTTCTAGCATTTATTATATCGTAAAACTGGAAAAATTTGAAGAAATCGGCTTCGATATGTGTAAGAAATTTCTAAACTTTACGATCTAAGTTTTTTATATAAGTCATTGTGTTTTACAAATGAATGAAAACACACTTTTTGTTTGTGTTTTCAGTCCATTACTTTTATAAACAACACATTTCTTTGTGTTTTTAGTCCACTGCGTTTTAGAAATAACATATTTCTTTGTGTTTTTTGTGCATTGCACTTTAGAAACATCATATTTTTGTGTTTTTTGTCCATTACGTTTTAAAAACAAGACATTTCTTTGTGTTTTTAGTCACTTGCATTTTAGAAACAACATATTTCTTTGTGTTTTTTATCCATTGCATTTTAGAAACAACATATTTTTATGTTTTTTGTTCATTGCGTTTCAGAAACAAGACATTTATTTGTGTTTTTAGGTCGTTGCGTTTTAATAACAACATATTTGTTTGTGTTTTTAGGCCGTTGCGTTTTAGAAAAAAAGATATTTCTTTGTGTTTTAGTCCATTGCGTTTTTGAAAAAAAACATTAATTTGTGTTTTTAGACCATTGTGTTTTAGAAACAACACATTTCTTTTGTGTTTTTTCCCACTACGTTATAGAAAAAAAGACTTTTTTTTTGTGTTTTTTATCCATTGCATTTTAGAAAAAAGTTATTATTTTGTGTTTTTGTCCATTGCGTTTTACGCATCAATTTTTTTTCCGAAAGTTTAGCAATAGTGTGCTCGTTTTAAAGATAAAAACGCTCGTTTTTTGGTGCAATCTTTATAAAAGATATTGTCGTATGAAAAATTTATCAACGTTTTAAAAACGAGGGGAATTGGGGGAGAGAAAAATTATTGGTTTGGATGGACTAGAATACTCTTAAACAATCTCACGCACCTCGATTTTTTGTTCAATTTAACTTATTTAATCCAAGCTCTTAATTATTTAATGGATGGTCAAAAATGCTTCTTAACCTTCCTACAATAATACATCTTCGTATTATATCCTGACCCTGGTTTAGATATATCTTTACCGCTTGTCAGTTATCATTTGAACTTACCTTAAAATTTACAAATTCTCACAAAAACTTAACGTACATTATCAAACCATTACAACGATACATCTCACGACTTTACTAGCAAGGCTAAGACTGACACCTTCACTAACAGAGTAACAAATACTATTATTAAATTATTGTTGAATGTATGTTATTCCGATTAAAAAATATGCTAAGTAGCAATGAAGAAACAGAGTTTTTAATAAAAAAAATCAATTCGATTGAATTGTATTTTGATTGATTTTGTTCACAGTCACACACGCGAACGTGGCACACTTTGATAGCACAATCTTTTTGACCACACGTTAGTGGTAGCGTGCACAGTTTCGCACCTACTTCTCAATGATTATACTGTATATTAGAGGAAACGAATTGTAATTATTGTAACAATTGTAATTATCTTCTTTCCTTGTTATTTTGATTGGCTCTCCTGATATCTTTGTAATTATTCATTATAAATATATGTTTTGATCCCTCATGTTAGATCCTAGGCTCTCATGATTGTGCTTGTTTGTGATGTTTGAACAAATCAAATAAATATGAGCAGTTTTAAGTGCAACGGAAATGAATAACAAACTTTGTAAACACAATCAAAGGAGAATATAGTTTGATAAACAATTGCTTTTTCGTAGAGTCAAAAGATTACATTAAAAGCAAAAGGTTACAATGCAAGCTTACAGACTAAACTCCCCCTCAGCCTGATACTCCAGGGTTGGTTGCACAAGATGAAAGGATTGAATTGAGGAGAAGAACTCACTCAAAACGAATCAAATATAACAGTATAGAGTACTGTCATATTTATAGGCAAACCAAACTACTGATGTACCTCAGCTGACGTCACCATGATAGTGACATCTAACAGCCTAACAACCTATAGACACTGATCTATACAAAACTACTGATGTCTAAAAACTGATTGATAATACAATACAAAACAAGTCTAACACTGTTCACGTTCCACTGTTGTAGCCTAAGCACTGATTACTTGAACATCAGTGCTTTCTTCAAAAGGTGATCAGTCTTTGAATGAGCAGTGCTTGGATCTTCAGCAGTACTTAAGAGACAGCAGTAGGTAGAGCTCAGCGTTTGCCTTTTAGCAGTCTTTAGTTGTTTCATCAGTGTTTGGTTCATCAGTTGTTCTTCTGAGCAGTGTTTAGAGTGTATCAGCAGATAGGTAACCACTATCAAGGGGAGAGCTTAGTGTAAACATCTGCTTATTGTGAATCCACTGTTGTGATCAGGTTTTGGCTTTACATTATCTATTCCTCTGGTAGGGTTCAATCCCAACAATCTCCCCCTGGAACAGATAATGCCAAAAACCTGTCATTATTCTGGATTTTTGTTCTTCATCAGAAGTTCCTTTGCTTTTCTTTTAAATTCTTCTTCAAACTCTTTGGAACTTAAATCAACCTCATCCCTGCACAGTGTAAGCTCAAGGATATCTTGTAGATCTTCAACACTTAGGCCTAGTGCTTGATTCCTTGATATATGCCTCACTTCTCCATTGGTTCTGATCAGAGTTAATACGTGGGTCTTTTGATCAGAGAGCCACTTTAGTATTTTTAAACCAAATGGCTTTCTTGGGAGAGGTTTATTGACTGATGAACTTAAGATGTTTGGCCTAGAGAAGAAGTGTAGAGCAGTATCATGAGCTTCAGACACTCGTGTGAATGCTTTTTCAATAATCTCATTAGCTGCAGCTATGTCTGCTTCAACTTCAGACAGCTCACTGTTTGTGACATCTGTTGATGACTTTTGGCTTACTACTTTGACCCTTTTGGCAAGGTCTTATAGTTTTGCTAATCTTTCTTTATCTGAAGCTATTTTCTTGATAGCTTCTTCAATCTGATCAGCTTCTTTATTCTTTTCTTCTCCAGCAGACAACATTTCCTTCCTTTCTTTTCTCAATTTTGTGACAAAGGCTTCTGCTGTGCTGATCTGTGTTTCAAAGGTCTTGACTTGCTCCTGTAGCTTTTTGTAGTTAGACTTTTTAGGAATGTCAGAGACTTTCAACCTCTGCTTCTCAAGCCTTTCATAAGCTTCATCAGTTTGCTGCTTTGACCATTTTGCTATGGCATCCGCAGTATCCACCTTTCCATCCACTGACTCCTGCTTCTTTCTTTTATGCTCGGAAATAAGATCAGCTATGAATTTGTTGTATTTGTTCCAATTTGGAGCTGTCTTTTTCTTCCGTGGATCAAGTTTAATCTTTTCAATTCTGTTAGCCTCATGCTTTAGTGCAACGATTGGCCAGTCTTTGAATTCTGTTTCTTCAGCAGGATAGAACTTTTCTTTCATTATGTATGCAAGATATTCTTTTCTCAATTCATTTCGTTGTTCTTCAGGGAATAAACTTGACATTTCTTTGTTCAGATTACTTGCATATTCTTCTATTTGTTTGACTTTGTTGAGCAGGAATTCCCTTCTTTCCAAAATGGCTTCATCACCTTAATCCTTGCATTCAACTTTGGCTCTTATCCTTGCTTGTCTTGCTTTTATTTCGAGATATTCATCCATGTTTTCTGGAATTATGAAACCTATGAGAGAAGGAAATTTCCTTTTTGTAGGATCATCTTCAGTGCAAAATTGTTTCATCTCATTTTTCACAGCTTCTAATTCCAATGGATATTTAGCAGCAACAGGATCATACTTTTCATCAGTAGCCTGTGTTGTTTCTCTTTTTCTTTTGTGAGGCTTTGGAGGTTGTGGTGTCGAAATGATGAGATCAGTGGTGGATGTTTGACTAACAGTGGTTGAAACAACTGGTGTTTCAACCGCTGTTGTCATTACAACTGCTGATATGTCAACAGATGTCTTCTGCTTTTGAGCAGGGGATGGAAGATGTGACTCATCATCAGGAATGAAAACCCTTCTCCTTTTTGATGTAGAAGAGGATGATGATGTTTTGGGTGGATCAGTGGTTTGAGATTGGATAGTAGTGGTTTGTGGCATTACAGCAGATGTTGTAACATCTGCAGTCTTCTGCTTTATGGCAGGAGGCAGTGGTGGTGATATGATTTTAGATGATGATGGTGGTGGAACAGTGGTTGTGATGGTGTGTGATAGAGTGGTGTGTGTTGGAGGTGTGTGTGTGTTGATGACATGGCAACTATTTGGCTACTGACAGCAGTTTTTGTAACTACTGATGTATCAACTGTTTGATTTGAAATTTTGGATTTTGTGGTTTGAGGTGATTAGATGATTGTTTTTCTTCTTCTGGTTCAATATACAGCCCATCTTCTATTCCTTTCTTTCTCAACTTGATTTTCTCCCCCTTTTGGCATTATCTGCAAGGGGAGTATCCATGAAGAGGATGGAAGATGGAACTTTTCCACTATGGGCAGTCTTTTGTTTGCTAGCCTTTATAGCCTTGATATCTGCTTGAGTGTCTTTAAACCTTGATTCCACCATGTTGGTCAGCATTTGTACTTGAATAGCATGCTTTTGATCAGCCATATGTTGCTGTTTTTCAAGCATGGGTTGAAAAATATTCCAAAGCTCATTTGCAGCAAATGCATGTTGTGCAGGTGCTTGAGCAGGAGCAGCAGTAGCTTGTGCTTTTTGAGCTTTTAAAATCTCTTGCACCATATCTTTAATTTCAGCAACTGAATCTTCAAGTTTTTCAACTCTTTCCGTCAATTTCTGATATTTTGAATCATCACCTACATTAGTAGGATCATCTGAATCCCCACCAGTAGTGGTTGTATCAATGTGTGACTTAGGAACTGAGTCCCAAAAATCATCCATTGATGCCCCTTGTTCTTGGTACTGGGGACTTCTTTCTTCAGCACTCGATAAACCTTTGATGGTACCGGTGGTTAAAATCAACTCACTGGTGGTTACGGATGTTGCCATGGAAGAAATTGCCTTCAAGGGAGTCTTATTAATGAAACAACTGTCCAACTGAAGATCTGTTGATCCATCAGTTGTAGTTGCTGCTCCACTTGAACTACCACCCAGAGTTACTTGTAACTCAGGGGGTGTAACCTCCTCAGTTGTTGCTGGGATAGCAAAGGTATAAGCAACAGACCCAGTCACTTGTGGAGGTATACTCTCAGTAATGGGTGATAGAGAGGAACTGGTTTGTGTCTGTGCAATAACAACTGCATGCAACAAGGGTATTATTGATTGTGGCATTATGATTGTTGAGGGTGTGGGTGTTGAAAGAGACATGTCCTTGGGATCAGGACTATGGAAGATAGATCCGAGTGGATGCAGAGCTTCATAATTTGGTGTCCCTGTGATTACAACCTGATCCTTTTGTGAGGATGCAGGAGGAGTTTTAGGCATAGGTTGAGATCTTTCTTCCAACTGCTGTGAGGAAGTAGCAGCAGTGGTTTGTGGTGATATTTGTTTTGTCACTGGCATTTGTTCTGGGATCTCATCTTCCAGAGTTGCCTTTGTTTTGGGTTTGGTGGGTTTTCTGGATGTTTTTCTTTTGGTCTTTTTGGTAATGTCAGGTATGGGTTTCAGAGCAGTGGTTGTGCTGATCTGATCACCTAGAGCAGTGGGCTCAGCAGAAGTTACCTGAGGATCAGTGGCAGTTTCTAAAGTCTGCTCAGGTACCTTTGCTTTTAATTTTATTGGTGCCATCATTCTTGAAAATGTTTCAATTGTTAAACTTTTTATTTGAAAATGGACACCTTGTTTGGGCAAATTTTCATCCTCTTTTTCAAATTTTTATTTAAAGTAATAGCTCAGAAATCTTGGAAAAAGAAGAAATGATTTGCTGTCAACATTCTTTACCATGTCATTGAAGATCTCCTGGGAATAGTTGTAATCTTTATTGTTTAGAATAACATATCCCAAGCATTGAATCTTCAATGGTATTTCATTAAACGTTGTTGTTTTATTAGAAACACAACTTAAAAGTGTGTGGAATAAAAATCTGGGTGCAGATGGAAAATAACCTTTTTGTAAGGTATCTACCTTTGATTATTCTGCATACCCTCTTTTCAGAAAATTAGCTTTTAACTCGATTTTATCAAAAGAAGTTTTACCTTTTCAGATCATCGAGTTTGAAGACCTCTGAGATTGATTGTGGGGTGATTTGAAATGCTTTACCCTGTATCGAGGAGTTAATGGCTACTACTTTTCTGTCTTGTTTTTCAAGATTTGCATTTTTCCAAAACTCTCTCTGGGTTTGCAAGTAAATGGGAGCATCTACTGTCAACAAAGTTTTGTACTTTGATGCAAATAGTGTATCAATGATGGAGTCGAAGGTGTGGTTATCGGTAGGTTTTGTGAGGAGACCCACATAGTTATGAGGTGATTTGTATGGGATTTCAATGGTTTCTTCGGTCGTTTGAGCGACCTCTTTTGAAGATGATGGTGATTTTGGTTTAGATTTTGATTTTGATTTTGACTTCGTCATTTTGATGAAGAAGAATCAGAGAATGTTTTGAGAAGAAAGGTTGGAAACTGCTTTGAGAAGAGAACTTTGGAATTCAATTCGACAGTGTAAAACCCCGTTTGGGGGTTTAGGGCAGGGTTTTATTTAGGGAAAAAAATGATCGCTGATGTGGCAGCGGTTATTTTGATCCGAAGGCTAAAAACTGACCACGTGTCAAACACAGATGAAATGGATGAAGGGTGGAGAACAGTTGTTTTAAGAGCCACTGATGAATCAAGCATCAGTGGTTACAACGGTAATAATGTGACAACAATGGAAGATTTTTACTATCAGTGGATAGTATATCAGTGGATAAGACACTGATTTTGAGCATCATTGCTTGTCTTAGCAAAATGAGGAATCAGTGGTTGACTTTCAGCAGTGGATAGTATTTAGTGATCAGATGTTTGAACAAAACAGTAATTAGGGTAAATGATACAGATTTGAAAAACAAATATTTTAGCAACTGTTTTGAGAATTTTCATTCAAGGTTTTTGCCACATGTCAATTTTGAAGAACAGTGGTTAAGTACCCCAGATGATGAAAACTTTTTACTAAGGCATCTCATTATCGTTTAATATTCAAATTAAAACATAGATACCTCAGTAGTTTAAGCACTGTTTAGCAATCAACCTTTGATGTTTAAAACAACCCTGAAAATGACATGACCTTGACATATGTACCTTTTCCTCTTGACCCATTTATGAGGACAATAATACCAACAAAAATAAGGTATTATATCCTGACAGGTAACAGAACTATCGCCAACAAAAACAAGCAAAAGTTCAAAATACATTATTAAAAAAATGAACACTATATCCTGGTTATTTGAGAAAATCCTTTGAAGAAAAAAATTAAAGGATTTTCTGAAAACAGCATCAAAGAGGATCTGGTAAAGTTTTCAATAAGATACGTGATCATATCATTCTTAAGTTTAACAAAATGGTCAGTGGTTTGGCAGTAGTTGGTAGAACATTCTGAATACGTTCTGACCACTGTATGGTACCATTTTCTTTGTCAGTTGATTGCAAACATGAGGACACATGGATGAGAGAAATTTTTTTTTTCAAGTCCTCTTTGGAGTTCATTCACCGGAATCAAAACCTTTTCCTGAGCAAGTGGATGCACACAGTTGCTTAATGATTATTATTACTCTAAACTATGACTTATAAATGTTTTATGTTTATACTCTTTTCTTTTGACTTGAAAAGTTTTGAGATAAACACACTTCTGAGTTTTTGTGAATTTTCTTCTTCCCTTTTTACCCTTCCCAATCATAAGTATTGAAATACTTACTGAGGGGTATTTATTGAAGGAATACTTGTTCCAGAATCATTTTGTAGTAATGTTTTGAGAGATTTGGTCATTTCTGCACATGCTTATGCCAACCTTCTCATTACCTATGATCTTGACATTTTTGACTCCTGATTTTCTTAATGTATTTTAACATAGTTGATTTTGTCCTTTTGAGGAGCTCAACCTGTTTTCAACACATAAGATCTGAATGACTAAAGTTTTAATTTCCCTCTTTTATGTTATCAAAAACACTAATGTTTTAAGAACATAGGTTTTTGTTAATCTGAGGTTCATACTTTAGCATTTAGTGAAAACATCACAAATATCAAAACAACAATTGAAATCAATTTTGAAAATATCGAACGATCCCATAATTTATCAGATATTTTACAGATCTGAAAACTATGAGTGACTTGTGCATGATATCACTTGTTGAGTGAAATTTGTGTGTCATATGACATCTTGGTGGATTTATAGAGTTTCTGAATAACCATTTTGATCATAATTCACTCGTTACTCTGTTTTTCAACTGAATACAACCATCCTTAGTATCAATTTTGAGCCGAACTGTTATGTCAAATTGATTGTTAGATCGAATTTGACTGTCCAGGCTCTGATACCAATTGTTAGATCCGAGGCTCTCATGATTGTGCTTGTTTGTGATGTTTGAACAAATCAAATAAATATGAGCAGTTTTAAGTGCAACGGAAATGAATAACAAACTTTGTAAACACAATCAAAGGAGAATATAGTTTGATAAACAATTGCTTTTTCATAGAGTCGAAAGATTACATTAAAAGCAAAAGGTTACAATGCAAGCTTACAGACTAAACTCCCCCCCAGCCTGATACTCCAGGGTCGGTTGCACAAGATGAAAGGATTGAATTGAGGAGAAGAACTCACTCAAAACGAATCAAATATAACAGTATAAAGTACTGTCATATTTATAGGCAAACCAAACTACTGATGTACCTCAGCTGACGTCACCATGATAGTGACATCTAACAGCCTAACAACCTATAGACACTGATCTATACAAAACTACTGATGTCTAACAACTGATTGATAATACAATACAAAACAAGTCTAACACTGTTCACGTTCCACTGTTGTAGCCTAAGCACTGATTAATTGAACATCAGTGCTTTCTTCAAAAGGTGATCAGTCTTTGAATGAGCAGTGCTTGGATCTTCAGCAGTACTTAAGAGACAGCAGTAGATAGAGCTCAACGTTTGCCTTTTAGCAGTCTTTAGTTGTTTCATCAGTGTTTGGTTCATCAGTTGTTCTTCTGAGCAGTGTTTAGAGTGTATCAGCAGATAGGTAACCACTATCAAGGGGAGAGCTTAGTGTAAACATCTGCTTATTGTGAATCCACTGTTGTGATCAGGTTTTGGCTTTACATTATCTGTTCCTCTGGTAGGGTTCAATCCCAACACGTCAATTATTTTTAAGGTTGATTTTCAATTACATCTACATGGTATTAGCCTAACCAAAGAAACCCAACCCTAATCGCCTCCTTCTTCCTCCCTTCGTCTCATCTCCTAGTATCCTCATGCCCTCCCCTTCTGACTCCCTTACCACCATGACTAATGTTCCTCACCTCTACCTGATCAAACCTTCTACCACAATGTAACACTCAAAAAATGCGTAAATGCTATTCTATCGTTTTATTTTATTAGAAAGTTACTTAAACACCTTAGTATGAATAAGATAACTAAAAAGAAATTAACTTAGTTATTCTACTTTTACTTTAACATAAAAAGGAAGTTAAATTGTGCATGAAATAAAATGTGAACAATTAGGATGGACTAAATGTGAAGTTTGACAAACTTAATAAAAGAAAAAGAAAGTGCGGGAATCTTTATGTTTGTGTGTGTCGAGATATATAGGGAGAGAGAAGAAGAGAACTCTTCTCACTTAACAAACAACAAGAATTCAGCAAATTGAATGTGTTCAAGGGCTGGAATTAGATGCATGAACTAGGTTTCTTGATCATCTAAGTATTCTTAACATAAGGTAAGTCTAATTTTATGATTTGGTGATCTTGAATAAAATGGGTTGCAATCAATCCACGAGTTCATGTGAAATTAGTATGATTATAAGTTAGAAGTACCACATAGAGCATGAATTATACTTGAATTTGACTATTTTGGTGATTTAAAAGTGAAAACCCACTTGAAATAGTAGTATTATGGGTTTGATGATGAAAATGTGCAAAATTAGTGTAATGTTAATGTATGTAGTTGCATATAGTGGTCATGTGTTAGATGAATTTACTATAGAATGAAGATTATGTGAATTTAGTTGATTTTGATGATCCATGATATGAACTAGTAAAAGAATGCATATGATACTTGTACATTGTGCTTTGTTGGTGGTATGCACACCATGTGTGAGATGAAATGCCTTAAATAAAGATTTCTATGTGATAAAGATGATCTCATGTGAATAGGATGCTAAATGGTTAGAATTGGTGATATGATGGTTGTTAACACAATTGTGTTAAGAAAAAAATTGAACGAAGACATGAGCTTGAAAATATGTTGATTTTAAATTGTAGGCGTGAAAGAGGAAGATATGAGCCAATCCGGGTCACAAGCAAGGCTTGACAAAGGTAAGTTCTTATACTTAAAAATATCAGTAGTTATAATGTTTATGTTACATTTTTATGTTAAGAATATAAGTTTGTATTTTGTTAAATGAAATTATATGGAAGTTCGATTCATGCATACAGGTCGAATTAGTAAGAATGACATATGTATGAATTGGGAATTGGTGTCGAACCGAATATAGAAGATCGAATGAATTCGACATCAAGACCCGCTAGAAAGTATGATTGAATGAATGTAATGAAAGGATTATTATCATGTTCTTTGGAAGGTTCGAATTCTATGTTAGTTCATTATGATGTAACTAATTTGTTTGGTATGGTTGTAGGTAGATCATCGTGTTAGGTGGCGCCAAGCTTGGAACGAACACATCACCCGCATATGACGTTTCCACATTTTCATTTTAAACGGGTCAAAACATTTTGTAGTTATGTTTAAGTTTAGTCGTACGTTTGTAAATTGTGTTTGAAACTTATTATGTTAGTATGCTATCTACTAGTAAAATTTTAAGTAAGCAGGTTTTATTGTAAATGTTGAATTTATACATGTTAATGAATGGCAATAGCTTTTGTTAAATGTTAGTACGTTTATAATATGTGTCTTTAATCCCGTGAACAAATGGGCGTTACAAGTTGGTATCAGAGCCAAGGTTTGACGGATTCAAGTACAAAGACCGAGGTACTTGAACTCAAACCGAAAGCTCATGCATAGTGTGTGTTCACTCTGAGGCGCAAATCAAGTAAATACATTTACATTTACATTTGAAGAATTTCATATAACGGATAATGTTATGGGTTGTTACAGGGTGTTACGGAATGTTATGGGACATTATGGGTCGAATGGGGGCCTGGAAACGAGTCTTACAAGCTGAAACGAAGGAAAACAGCGTCGGTAACACAAAGGGGGCGTCGCCGACGGCCCCTGTGGCATCGCCGACGCTGCCCCCGTGTCCTGACGCCCTAAAATCATGTCTACATGATTTTCTGGCGACAGACATTTCCCAAACGCCTCGGCGACGTGGCCGTCGCCGTCGCCGACGCCACATGCAGCATTTGATCGTTGTTTTTGTGATTTCTTGTTATTTTATACCTCCTAAACCCATCCCAACACCCCGTTAAGCTTCCGAAAAACACTGTAATTCTATCGGAACTATGATTGCAAAGCATGTTAACTTAAAAATAAAAAAACGAGTGTATGTATCCGATTAGAAAGTTGTTGAATAGATGAAAGAATGTTCCAAATTTTACATCGAGAATGTTTGAGATAAGAATTATAAGAGTTCCTAACTTATAAGAATGAAATATAGAAAGCATACAAATTCTAGAATGTTATAATGGATGAGTGGTATTATATCTAACATAAGTATGTAATTGTAGATGACTGACGAAGGAAGTCCAAATGCGACGGAATGAATACGTCAGGATAAACTAAATAAACTGATTGTGGAAGAAATAGGAAAGACGCTTGACGTAAATATCCCTTGTATAGCGCAAGAAGTAGAAAGCCAAGTGTTAACTGTGGTGGAGACCATGATGACGAGCAAGATTGATGAACTAAAGGAAAGAAAGAAACACGTCGGTGCACATATAAGGAAATAATGGCATGTAAACCTTCATCATATAATGGTGAGATAGATCCCATAGAATGTCAAAGATGGATCTCCAATATAGAAGGGGTGTTCATTCAGAGTCACTGCAAGAAAGAAGATCAAGTCGTGTTCACTACGGAACAACTTCAACGACAAGCGAAGGATTGATGGGATGCATATAGTAAAGAAATAAGTGAAGACAAACTACAAACCCTCACCTAGCAAGAGTTCAAAGAACCCTTCATGAAATATCATTGCCCACAATCGGTCGTAGACCGTATTCAAGAAGACTTCCTCCCTATTCGACAAAAGGATGAAACGGTCGATGAAATCACTAACACTTTTCTAGATAAGATGAAGTTTTGCAAGGAATTCACAAGAATGGAGAGGATGGAAATTAACCGTTACCACGATATGCTAAGGGTCGAGTTCCGAGAATTCATCAGCCCTTCTAAATGCGAAACATTTGAATGAGCTCATTAATTGGTCAAGAGATAAAGAGATCAAGTTGAATAGGCAAGAGGAATGGGGAGAGAAAAGGCAAATAAAAAAGAGAACAAATCATGGTCCCCCTAAAAAGCCCAAGTCTCACGACCATAGCAAGAAAGAAACTTCTAAAGGAGGATTACCATGATGCAAGACATGTGGGAAACTGCACTCGGGTGAATGTTTGATGGGAAGAAAGGGGTGCTACAACTGTGGACTATTGATACACGATTTCTGTTTCCTTCGTCAGCATATCGAGTCATGTATATATGTATAGGATTTCGTGTTAAGGTGTCGGGTTTTACATTGTAAATACCCCTTCGCACAAAGGAGTCCTTCGTACGAAGGGAAATGTGTCCACTCACATGAATGTTGTCAGTCGCATAAAGGCCCACTCATACGAAGTAACTTTCCTATATATAGGTGAGTGGGTGCAATCATTTGAGAACTTTTTGGCAACTTGTAGCGAAGCTCTGCCAAATTGGTTTCTTGGCTTTGTAACTTCACTCTGTTAATGAAACCAATGTTTAAAAGTGATATCTTGTGTTTGTCATCTTTCTAATTGGATTCCGCACAATATGGAGAGCTAATATGAGTCGATTGGAGCTTATTCGAGATCGAAACGGTCCTCACAAGCAGTATCAGAGCCTGGAGGCCGATTTCAACGACTATCAACATAAGACTTCAGCAATTTGAAGACTTTATACACATCTCACTTCTACTCATTCTTCTTTTGATCATTTTCTAAACGAATTCATGGACGAAATGACCTAAAGTTTTGACATACTATTCGAAATTGGTTAATGGTAAACCCTAGAAAAAATTAGGTCAAAATACAATCAGAATCATCATAAATTTGTGAAAATATGCAAAAATAGGTAACTTGAATTTGTGCAACTGAATCATTCGCGCGAAGGAACACCCCACTCGCACGAAGAGATTTTCCCTTTGCGCGAAGAGACAAAATTTCAGTTTGTTTGAAAATAGTCCACTCGCACGAGTGATCTATTCATACAAGTCTACTTCGCATGAAGAAGTTGTTTGACCTAGTTTGACTGATTTTCATGTACGTTTGCATGAAGTTCGAGAAATTGACAAGATGGAGAATGAATTTTATAATGCGTTTGCAACAACTCCTAGTTGGGTAGCTCAGAGTTAGAGTTTAGAAAATGAACTTGGAACAAGAACTAAACCGCCTAAGTTGTTGAGTATTGACAAATTCAATGGTTGGAGTAAGCGATTTGCAAATTTGATTCAAGCATATCATATGGAATGTTGGTACTCAATGATATATGAATATATGGAACCAATGGCAGAAGATGGTCAAAAGAAAATGTTAACACAATTTGACCAAATTGAGAAAAATAATCTCATCAATGAGAAGAAAATGATAATTTTTTTCCAACAATCAATAAAAGATGATGTTCCCACACTCTCACAACACAAAGGAACATCTTACTCAATATGGGATGCGTTAAAATATAAATATGAAGGCAGTAAACAAATGCTTAAGAACAAAAAGGCACTGATCAAAAAGAAATTTGATATATTTACAATCTTAAAAGGTGAATCGTTAAAACAAGTAATCGAACGATTCTGTTATCTTGTAAATGAAATGAGGAGGCTAAGAATCGAAAAAGACAAAGAAGAATTAGTGCATAAGTTAGCTGATGCATTACCGCAGGGTGGTGATTGGTCAACATATCTCATGATTCTGAAAAATATCAGAGAATATGAAGATTTTCTCTAAGCATGTTTATCGAAAAGTTGGAGAACCACGAGTTAGATTTGAAAAAGATGGCTAAGACGCAAAGTGCTAATGTACAACAAGAGGTGAATCTATAATACAAAGGTAGCAGCTTATCAAATATACAGAGTCCCAAAATTCAGACAACATATAGTGCAAATAACTCGACTGGATTCTCTTCCAACCACTCAAACAACAACAGCGGGTTTTCAACATTCTCAAGTTTCAAATTAAATTCTTCAACTCCTAGTTCAAAATCATCACAAGGCTCAAACACATACTCGAATCAAAGCAATTCAAATCCTCATGTGCTACGCTGCAATATAGCGGTTAATCTGCAAAATACTCAAGGATTTAATGAATGTACTGCGAAATAGCATATGGTGTTTCTGGCATCAGTTCTCGAGTCATATGGAAGTCTACTTGCGGAAAAAATCGGCAATTCGGATAAAATAAGAGAAGAATATGACCAGATAGATCAGGAGGAGTTAGAGCTGATGGATATTAAATGGAGCTTGGCAAGTATTCTTAGACGGGTACAGAGATTCATGGAAATCGCAGAAAGAGATTGTAGGGCTGGTCCTGATTCAAAATTGGGATTCTACAAATCGAAAGTTACTTGTTTTAAATGTAAAGAACGAGGACATTTTAAAAGAGAATGCCCAAATCAGGAAGTTCAGGGAAATGTCAATCCTTTTCACGAAGATAACTACAAAAGGGCAATATATCACAAGACATTGCCACAGTCAAACATGACAAGGTCTCGGATCGAATGTGGTTCGTCTAAAGAAAGGAAAAGGGCGTTGGTAGTAACTCAGGAAGATGAAGGGTTTAACTAGGATAAATATATTCCAAAAGATGAAGGATTTGCGATGCTTGGTGAAATAATCGACGAGCCTAAACAAACATTTGAAGAAGAAATTAAAGATGAAGGAGAAATTTGTTTCGATGAAACTCCCGAGAGTTCTGATAAAGTTTATTCTTCTTCTGAAGAAATGTTACAAGAAGGATTAAGATCAATGATGTCTCCTGAATTGTATAATGTTTTTGTAGGTTATTTCGGCAGTAGCTCAGGATCTAGTGGGATGCAAAGAGAAGAAGAAAATATATAAATTGAGGAAGAAATCATTGATGTGTCAAAAGTGATGGATGAAGAAAGTTTGTGTAACATAGTAGATAAAGCAATGATCGCTCAGTTTGAAGAAGAAGAAAGAAGAGTTGAGAAAGAGAAGAAAGATGAGTCAGTTGAAAAAAAAAACCATATGTGTACTTCGTTCTATTTGCATAAAACAAGGACGATGGTGCAATTATGTCTATAATGTCATATAAAACATTTGATTGTTGTCAAACGTTAATGTCATTGTTTAATCTAGAAACCAAAGAAAACATGTCATATCCAATGATCATATGATACCAGCGTTTCAAGCATTAAGGACGAGTAACCTTAATCACCTCGCGTGTGTTGTCCTTGCCAAGCCTTCGATAGTTTTCCCACGACTATTTGTGCAATCGATGTTACCAAGCATCCCGAGAAAGCCGTATACCTCTTCATGCACATCCTACATACTTTGAATGTTACCCTATGCCGGTTTTCTTAAATATCTCTTTTTGTATAGATCAATGACACCTTATAATATTAATTTCAGCTAATAAAAAATGCACTTTAATTCGATATATAATCATAAATATTTACGAGATAATACAAATAATGTAAATACTCATATTTTAACTAAAATAAAAAATGCTATCTTTTGAGGGTTTTCTAACAATTTTAAATATTCATCCCACAAGTCGGTGCTAGTGTTGTAAGTCATTCGTCGAATCGAAGAAATATACTTATGTATAGTAGATAGTCATAGTTTACCTCTTGCATTAGTTTTTTTTATTTAAAATAGTCAAACTCGTGCTCTAGATATCTAGTTATGCGTTCCAATAGTCTACAACTCATGCGAAAACAACATCAAAATGTGATCATTATAAAGAGGCTCATCATCAAAATAATCATGAACTAGTTGGCTAGCCGCTTGTGTGCAACCGCACGATCTTGGTTTACTCGATCTGGTCTAGTACGTGGTTGAAGTGAGCTGTCAATAAGATCATTGATGAATTTTATACCAACTTGAATCACACCAATGAAAAGCTTGTCACCTTCGTATGAGGTGGCACCCCTCACGCCCCTACACACGTTCTTACCATCGCACCATGGTTTACTCGATCTGGTCTAGTACGTGGTTGAAGTGAGCTGTCAATAAGATCATTGATGAATTTTATACCAACTTGAATCACACCAATGAAAAGCTTGTCACCTTGGTATGAGGTGGCACCCCTCATGCCCCTACACACGTTCTTACCATCACACCATGGTTTACTCGATCTGGTCTAGTACATGGTTGAAGTTAGCTGTCAATAAGATCATTGATGAATTTTATACCAACTTGAATCACACCAATGAAAAGCTTGTCACTTTCGTATGAGGTGGCACCCCTCACGCCCCTACACACGCTCTTACTATCGCACCATTTTCCTTGAGGATTAAACTAGAATTAACTTTTTAATTTAGTTACACTATAAAATTTAATTTAGTTATACCATAAAATGGGTTTTCAAATGATTGCTTTAGAGAGGAATTGAGTGGCCTTTTTAGGTCTAAGAAGTCGTAAATTATTGCTTTATATTCTTTTGAGAAGATTAACTTTGAGTGCCGCTGCTTCCATTTCTCCTCAACTCATTATTGCAATATCATTGTTAACCGTTTGATCACAAAAAGCCTACCTTTGACAAATTTTTGAATTGATGAGGCAACTTGTATGGCAATTAGAGGCTTAAACACGCTTTTTTTGCATGTGCTTTCTTTTCTTTATTTTGCTTTATTACTATTATTATAATACAAAATACATCAATTTTTTTCATTATATATTTTTTTAGGAACAACAACTTTCCTGTATTAGACTACTACACTCCCTGAATTAGAGAGCCCCGTTGCCCCACTTTGGTCAGACTATGTTTTCTTATCCGGGACCACGTTGTATTCAGAGTTTTGGCTTAGTTGTTCCCTCGGGAAACCATACCGTCGACTGCCACTTGACAGTCGTTTTGCCACCACAAGAGCAGAACTCTCTGACGTAACACACGGTGGGACAAAACTCGAGTGGGCTCTAACACCTCTGCAAGGAGGCTAGGCTTTTATTATATAGAAGAATGAAATTTCAGCTACAATTTTATTAAAGTAATATTTGGTAGGGGTGTTCAAAACCGGATATCCGAAAATTCGGATATCTGAAATTTTCGGATACCAGATTTCACTATTCGAATCCGTATCCGAAATTTCGGATATTTCGGATACGGATTCGGATAGTGAATCGGATACCCGAAAATCCAACTTTTTTATTTAATCTTTGTTTTTTTATTATTTTTTTCATATTCGGAAACGGATATTTTGGATAGTTTCGGATATCCGAATATAAGTTTTTGGATATTTTTCGGATATATTTAGGATATTTCGGATATTTTCGGATATTCGGATATCCGAAAAAAATGAAAATTAAATTTTCGGATATTTCGGATATCCGAAATATCCGAAAACTTTGAAAATCACTATCCGAATCCGAATCCGAAAAAATCGGATATCCGAATTTCGGATATTCGATTTTTCGGATATTTCGGATTCAGATATCGGATATTTCGGATCGGATTTTCTGATACGGATAGTTTTGAACACCTCTAATATTTGATAGTTGGTTTAAATATTGATCAGTTCTTTGATAAATTAACTGAAAAATAAAGCTGATAATAAAAACATTATTAAATTAGCAAGTAATAATAATTATAAATTAAAGAAAATATCAATTAGCTTTAGCTCAATTGACATTTGATGGAAAGTAGAGACTTAGGTTTGAGTTCATATGTTTAAAGTTCATATCTGATCCCAATTAGGTTTTATCACAGTGGGTCTTCGGATGGTGGCCTTTCCCCATAGCTAGAGATGATAGGTTTGGGCTATCTAACGATGTTTGTGGTAGGTAGCAGGCGTATGGGATCGCTTTTTATCATTGGGTTACCCCAGGTAGACGGACTTTTATTCGTTGGCCTTTAAATAAAAAAAATAAAAAAATGATCTAATTTCGAATGTCTTGCTAAGTTAACAACTCTATTTCAACCATCGTCTGGTTACATCCATTCACTTTTGTGGTTTTGGTAATTAATTATTAACAAATTAAAAATTTGTTAACTAATATTAACAATTAAGCTATTAACATATGCAAAATTTTGAAACGATTTTATATAATTTTATGTAAGTTTTTGGCAATTCTAAGAGTTGATATTTAAAGGTTGATTCTATAGATTTCTAGAATTCGAAACCTATAAACCGGAAAACCAAATCAATTTAGTCTATCAGGGTGGGTTTGTTACTTTGTTTATGGGCCGGGTCAAAACCGAACCATGGCATATTTCATAACCTATCAGCTTTAGTTAAAAACTGTTTTGTTAACTCGGACATTAAAATGGATTATGTTAACACGAAAAGATATTTGTGTTCTTATTTCGGATGCTTATATTTGAGGTTTTAGGTCATTATTGACATGTGCTCAGTGTTGAGGTACTGAAGTTGGCGAAGTATAAAAAATGTGAGCAACTTAGCTGACTGGAGAGTTCAAGGAACCAAGTTACAGCTGCTGTAAACTTGAGGAACTAAAGTGAAACGTGGGCAGATATCTAATACCAATAAAACACTCCAAATAAGCCACATGACATTCTATCTTTTAATCTCATAATTTTTATTTATAATTTATTTAGTTAGTATATCCTTTTTTAATTTAATATATGTACAAGGCTGGCTCAACCATTTTAGTGGCCTAAGGCGAAGTAAAATCTTGTGGCCTTTTTCCCAAAAAAATGTATGTGATTGAAAGTTAAACTTGAAGGGCCCAAATGTAATTATTTGAAAGATTGTGTTAAAATTTTAAAACAAGAAAAAAAATGGTGAACCAGGGATTCAAACCCGGGTCTCACCAGCATCCATATATACACAAAACCACTACACTACAACCATCAATCTGTTGACAATCCACACCCTAAATCTTTTATAAATGGACTGTGGTTTCATCAAATTGTGGAGACCCTATAGTTTCGGTGGCCCAAGGCCTAAGCTTCATTTGGCTTACCCTTGGGCCGGCCCTGTATATGTATACCACTTAGCATTATCTTAGTTCCTATCTGTCTCTCTGTCTGTCTGTCTGTCTGTCCGTCCGTCCGTCCGTCCGTCTGTCTGTCTATCTATCTATACTTTTTACAAAAGGAGAAATCCCAATAACATAAGAAAAACTTATGTGGCAGCCATAGAGGCTGTCCAACAATGTTTTTCTTATGTCATCAACGATGAGGTGGCAGCCATAGAGGAGCCATAGTGACATCATAAAGCTTAATATTAAAACACTTTAAAATTCAAAACTCTGGCCCACATTCTTCAAACATCTGCTTTCCATTCATGTTTCAAACCTCTGCCTTCCATTCATGCTTCAAACATCTGCCCAGATTCAAATTTCAAAATTCTGGCTCCAGATTTAAAATTCAAACCATATAGGTATATAAAGCTCTTTTTAATTTCAAATTCTCATAACAAACATAAACTCTAATTCTCTCTCTCTACGGTTTAAATTTTTCCCTCTCTCTCTCTGTTTCTCATCGGAGCTTGAGGTCATTTCACAGCCTACGTTGCTAATCTCGACCCTCAGGTACTGTTTATTCATCATGTTTAACATCGATTTGAATATTATGCAGACCAACAGTAGTTTAAAAATAGATATTTTTGGATTTTTTCTTTTTATCACAAACTGAAGGTTTGTATGCTAAATATTCTTCAAGTAGATCTTGCTGGATTTGTTATATGGTGTGGAAGTCTTGAGTTCGTTGGCCGAACTTCGGAATGTAATCAATGTTATAAAATGGATTTCAACTTTATTGATGAAGAGGTAATGTCTGTTTGTGTTTAAAAATAGATGTATATGTGTGTATTCTTGATTCATCATGTTTGACCATCGATTTGAATATTATGCAGAGCTGAAGGTAGTTTAAAAATAGATATTTTTTGATTTTTTTTTCTTTTTATCACAAACTGAAGGTTTGTATGCTAAATGTTCTTCAGGTAGATCTTGCTGGACTTGTTATATGGTGTAGAAGTCTTGAGTTCGTTGGCCGAACTTCGGAATGTAATCAAGGTTATAAAATGGATTTCAACTTTATTGATGAAGAGGTAATGTCTGTTTTTGTTTAAAAATAGATGTATATGTGTGTATTCTTGATTCATCATGTTTTACCATCGATTTGAATATTATGCAGAGCTGAAGGTAGTTTAAAAATAGATATTTTTTGATTTTTTTCTTTTTATCACAAACTGAAGGTTTGTATGCTAAATGTTCTTAAGGTAGATCTTGCTGGATTTGTTATTTGGTGTGGAAGTCTTGAGTTCGTTGGCCGAACTTCGAAATGTAATCAAGGTTATAAAATGGATCTCAACTTTATTGATGAAGAGGTAATGTCTGTTTGTGTTTAAAAATAGATGTATATGTGTTTAAAATAAATCAGGTAATTGTTATTCATTTGCTAATTGTTAATACACTTTGTAATCAGTTCTTCTTCTTCTTCGTTATTTCTTGAGCTTTGTTACATCTTTTCCAGATTGAAGTTTCTTCAAATCGTCATCTTCTCCAATGCTTCCATCGATTCTTCTCTCGCTAAATCTGGTAACAATCCGTGACCTAATTTCTTTCATGATTCTATGAAATTTGTTTGATATGTTTGTAGCTTTTGATTTTGTTTTTGATTTGTTATTGTTTATTCAGATGCTTGCATTGGTGTACCATGTGATTACGAGTAGATTGATTTTGATATGTTTGTAGTTTTTGTTTTTCACAATCTGTTTTGTTGGTTTATTCGAGTTTCTGCTTGTTTGTGAGGATGTCTTTTAAGAACCTTGCGTATTTAGGAATTTGAGTCAACGCCTCAACAAATGGTATGTTTATGTGTAATTGTTTAAACATTTCTAAAAACTTACCATGTTGTTCATCGTTCTTTTGCTTCTTCAGTCTGCTCGGATATGGGACAGGAGGAATAAAATCTTTAACTAGCTCCTGGAACTGTGTTGTACTTGCTGGGACTCGCCTAGTGTGCACCTCGTCTGAAGCGTCAGTTTGGACCGTATCAGTGATCGGTGGTGAGTCCGATTTGTCAGGTCCCGTGGTTTTACCACTCCTCGTCATTACTGCATTAACGTGCCCTCTCGGGTTTGGTTCTGTGTTACCTGGAAGACTACCTTGGGGTCTTTCAGACAACATCTTGGCCAATTGGCCGACTTGATTCTCAATGGTTTGTATTGAAGCTTTCTGGCTCCGCATTTCCCCTTCTTGTGTCATGAAACGCTCCTCATGCTGCTGGTATCGCTTTTCAAATATTTGGTTGGCGTTGTTGGAGTTGTTTAATAGCTGCACCATCATCTCCTCTAGTTTTGAGTTGTTGTCAGAGGTTTGAGGCTGGGAAGTGCTTCTTGAACCTAAGTTATTGTAACATGGTTGAAAGGTTTGCCCTGATGGCTGAAAAGATTGTCCCTGGGGCTGAAAGGATTGCCCCTGAGTTTGTTGTGGCGCGTGAGCGCGTTGAGCGTATCCGAGTGGGTTTTGGTTATTGGAATTAGCTTTCCACCCAAAGTTTCGGTGATTCTTCCAACCCGGATTGTACGTGTTTCTATAGGGGTTATTTTGGGGCCTAATTTGATTGCCCAAATAGTCCACCTCTTCGTGGCCTGTAAACATAACACCCTGCTCACATGTACCTGGCTCGTGTGATACTCCACACAGCTGACATGATGTTGTACTTGCGAAACGTTCTGAGCTTGATCAAATATTGCTGCCAAAGCTCCAATCTGTGCTGCAAGAGCCGTATATGTATCCACTTGATGAACTCCAAGAATAGATGATGCTTTATTTCACACTCCACCGAGACGAGAACTTGACTTCAAGGTAGCCTTCTGTCGCAACCCCCGTCCCCCTGGTACAAACCCCGGGAACGGGCGGCCGCGACCAGTTCTGGTGGTATCTTGTTTTTGTCTAATTTGGCAGCGGAATTTTCATCA
This sequence comes from Helianthus annuus, assembly GCF_002127325.2. Taxonomy (NCBI): domain Eukaryota; kingdom Viridiplantae; phylum Streptophyta; class Magnoliopsida; order Asterales; family Asteraceae; genus Helianthus; species Helianthus annuus. The sequence continues at coordinate 80,004,090 of NC_035443.2, read as the reverse complement.
GGACCGTAGTTAGGAAATATTTTATCAGAGTAAAATACCACACTTCCATAATAGTAAACACATGGAATAAAACCCAAGTTTTCAGTACACACATTTTCATAGGGATACACCCTATTTTATTTAATAAAACATCTATTTATTTTTAGGTAACTTTATTGCCACTTTTCCAAGCCTTCAGTGCTGTCCAACTGGCTTCTATTTGGCTTTCACATTTTGTTACTTGAAACGCGTTTTAAAAACATTTTGTCAGTGGGAAATACTGGTGAGTGAATCCAAGTTTAATCAAGTTTTAATAAAAACCATTGTACAGTATTGAGAGCGGTCTCGCAATTACATTTGTTTCCAAGCTATATCAATTATCACCCGTGGTACTGTCAGACCTGACTTGTGGAAATGTTACCCCTCCAGTAACAAATTTTGTATACAAAACCCCAACATACCCACGATAATTGTATTCTTACAAATACTCCATAACTGCTTAATATATAATTATTCATGTGAGCTTTTGTAAAAACAGTTAACAAAAGGTTTACAAAAAGCGGATAAACTCACATTGCTGTCTTAGATAATCCTTTAGGGTTTCCTTGTGATAATCTAGAAATTACACAAATGCATGCGTGTTAGTATAATAACCCATTTTAACATTAGTAATGCCCTCCCCGAGACAACATTCGAACGACTACGTCGGGCAGAACCACGACAGCCGTTACGGAACCATAGATCAATCGAGCAAAGTATCTAATACGTCTCCAGGGGTTATGATACTTACATCGAAGCAGAACCTCGCTATTTAGGGGGGTATTTTACCCGTGTATAATGCCTATTGTTAGAGAATTACGTTTAGAAAGAAAGATTTGAACGAGTTTTGCTGAAACCCGATGCCTGCTATTTATAGTGCCACATCTCAACTTTTACGCGGCCCGCGTAAATGTTAACAAAGGGCTACGCGGCCCGCGTCAAACCCGGTCAAAGGCGTAGGTGATTTGGGTCAGCTTATAGGTTCAACACGAGTCGGACACGTGTCATCACCGGGCTGCGCCACACTTTTGATCTCTAGCGGCCTGCGTAAGACCCTTAAGAGGCTTACGCGGCCCGCGACAAACCCCAAAACAATATTTTTAAATATTTTTATTAATATTTAAGGTATTCGGGGCCCGTTTTCACGTATGGGGTGTATTTTAGGACATATTGAGATATTTAAAATATATCAGGGTGTCGGCAAATTTATGAGGGTGTCAGTTTTATTTAGGGTTGTTATATCCTCCCCACCTTGTTTTAGAGCTCGTCCTCGAGATCTACTGGAACAAGTGTGGATATTTCTTTTGCATTTCCGATTCAAGTTCCCATGTGCACTCAGGTACTCTTTTGGAGTCCCATTTCACTTTGACCAGAACTAATCTCTTGTGCTTAAGATTCTTGATTTTCCTGTCTTCAATCTGTAGAGGCCTTTCTACAAATTTAAGTTGTTCATTTACCTTTATATCCTTAAGAAGTACCATCAGTGATTTATCAGCTATGCATTTCTTGAGATTACATGAAATATATCATGTATTCCTGCCATTTCCTCTGGCAGTTGTAGCTGATAGGCTACAGGTCCTATTCTTCTAATAATCTCAAAAGGTCCAACATACCTGGGACTTAACTTACCTCGTTTGATGAATCTTACCACTCCTTTCCAAGGAGAGACTTTTAACAATACCTTATCACCTACCTGGAATTCTAATGGCTTACGTCTGTTATCAGCGTAGCTCTTCTGTCGATCACGTGCTGCTTTCAGTCGTTCCTTGACTTGAGTGATTTTATTGGTTGTTTCTTGTACTATTTCAGGTCCAGATAGTTGCTTTTCCCCAATTTCTGCCCAACATATTGGGGTTCTGCACTTTTATCCATAAAGTGCTTCAAATAGTGCAACATTTATGCTTGTGTGATAACTGTTATTATAAGAAAATTCTATTAAAGGTAAGTGATCGTCCCAATTACCTCCGAAATCAATTACACAAGCTCTAAGCATGTCTTCCATCTTCTGAATTGTCCTTTCGTTTTGTCCATCTATTTGAGGATGATAAGCTGTGCTTAGATTTAACTTGGTTGTAACACCTCGTAAAATCACGTCCAATGATGTATTGACACGTGTAATAAACCCTAATAATGTCAAACATTGAATTTAAGGGACTAATTTTTTTGAAAAATTGAAAACTTTGATTATGAAAGGACTGGAAGTGATAGCATACCTAAAATAAGTTTCTAAATAATCTCTTACGATGTTTATATTCACAAATGAGCCACTTGATGATTAAGTGTAACCGTTTGCGTAATTAATTGAAAGTTTGCGCGATGAAGGGTTAAAAGCGTCAAAATGTTAATTCTTACCTCTGAGTGACCTTTTAACAAACCGGGAGCCTCATGATATTTGATTATACTCTCGGGAATGCCAAGTAATGGCCGTCTAAGGTTTTTATGTCTATAAGTAAAGTTACGCGCAACTTTGCAAGTTAGAAGGACTAAAAGTGTCAATATGTTTAATTATACCTCTGAATGACCTTTTAGCGAACCCGAAGCATCGTGATGTTTAATAATACATTCAAGAATTTCTAATATGGATTAGATGAGGCTTCAATGCTATTAAATGATGAGATGCGCAAGTTTGCGCAATAGAGGGACCTAAAGCGTCAACTTTTGAATCTACGCCTTTTGGTGACCATCTAAGCGAACAAGAGCGTAGCAATATTTAAGTATCTGCTTGGGAATGATCAATATGAGCCATGGAAGGCTTGGATATCATTAAACGGCATTTCGCGCTACTTTGCGCAATTAAGGGACTAATTGCGTCAAACTGCAAAAGTATGTCAATTCGTAGGATATCGGACCATCCGGAATATGGCCATGAGTTAAACATACCCTATTTATTATTTATATAGCTTAGATATAGTCTTGGAGGTGTTTGGTGCGCAAAAATAAACTTTTAAGTCATACAGGGACTAAAAGTGTCAAAAAGTGCACAAGTTTGCATTTTCGCGCATATCTTGCATTCTGAATATATCCGGACACCCAAAAATTTATGTAAGCACTAAGATATTTTATTTTAGTGTTTGGATTGATAAAATTCCATTCGTCGCGTAGTTTGGATCGTTTTTCACGTCCGTCCGTGTTTCGTCGTAATTAGAAGAACAACGTGCCTGTACGGCCAAACGAACCGACATCCGACATGTTTTTGAGCATGTTTCATGTCCCCTACGTTTAGGCATCATCTTAGAGCCTTGAAATGAGGTTGACAGGCCTTAGATGTGTCAGAAACACATTATTATGCAAGCAGGGACCAAAACTGCACTTTTGAAAGTTTGTTTGAGCTGTGCAGGCCGTAGGCTACGCCCCCTACAGCGTAGCCTACGCTCAGGTCTGGGCAGATTCATATTTTCAGCATTTTGGTCATTTTTCAAGGGCTTTTAGGTAAAATTCTCAAAACCATGAGCTGGTTTTCAACACTCATTGTATTTAGAAACCTTGGGCACACATAGAGGGCCAAGATTGAAGCACGGGTTACGAGAAACGATCCTAACGGTTCTTGAAATCCTATATAAACCCACTTGATCTTGGCTTTCATTCACACCTCATTCCATTTCTGCTTGTTCTCTAATTCTTGGAGGATCTTGAGCTTCTTGAGAACCTCCTTCTGTCCTTTGGACCCTTTGTAAGTGTTCCTTCATGCTTAGTTTAATTATTTAGCGTTTTAAGCCGGAAAGTCAAGCGTTTGCGATAAACGCTTTGACTTTTAAACGGTTAAGCCATTGTTTGCATCGAACATGGCTACGTGACCGTAATTAGGTAGGTGTTTAACCCTCAAAAGGGCACCTCCTAATTACCACGTTTACTTAGTTAAATTGTCGGGTCAAATGAAAGTCAAATGGGTTAGTTTTAAATAAATTCATAACTATTAACATAAGAAATCATAAAATCAGTTTTCTCACTTTAATAACTTGGTAAATATTAGTTGAACATATCTAAGCATGTTCAACCCGACAATTCTAAGTATAGGCTCGGTTCGGAACCGAAAGTCGCAAAAGTTGACTTTTGCTTTGACTTTCAGTTCTGACCCGATTTAGCTTAGTTTAGATATGCCTTAGGATTCCATTAGGACCATATTATAGGTTAGTATAACCCTCCAAGGTTATACAACTTGGTTCCATACAAATCCTAGTTCATGCTTGTTTCCGTTAAATGCCTAAATGTTGACCGTTATGCCCTTTTGACCTTAAAACGAGAATTTTGAAAATGTGAGAGGACAATAATCTTTATTACTGATTTATAAACTTGTCCCTAAAATTTGACATCAGTTTGAGGTCTAGATTAGGAGTTATGCTCAATAGCGTAATTAGAAAGCCTTTTATTAATTTAACGGCGTAATTAGAGTATATCCTATCTAAACCCAATTTTTGATACCAAACTTTTTACCTACTGATATAAAATAATATTTTAGGATTTTTAAAAATTTTTATTTATTTTTAGGCTTAGCATAACATAGGGTTCTAGGTTTGATTCGGTAATTGCCGGTTTTGCCCTTTTGGGCTATAAAATGAGTTTTACAAATCCTTTTGACCCCAAACCGTTTTCTACTGATCTAATATGATAAATAAAATATTTTGAGTCTTCTGGAATAATAAAAATATCAGCTTTCTATACAAAACCCGTAAATGGCTCCAAATCGCCTTTTTAAGCGTTTTTAACGCATAGTATGTATCGAAACTAGTTTAAATATATAAGGGTTGATGCCTACTGATATTTTCAGTAAATTTCTATATTTTAACAGTAAGCAAAAGGTTTAAACTCAGATTCTCTGTTTTGCCCTTTTTAAGCCTATGTGGAATTACCAAAATGCCCCTACGGTGCATAGTATGGTTATAATTAATAAATTTCACATATATATGATACCCTACTATTATGAATTATTAAATTAAGTATAATTACTGATTTAATCAGACCTGTAACTCAGAATGATATTTAAACTCTCTTATAACCTTTAAAATGACCAAAATACCCCTACGGGGCATAAATTGGTCTTAAACTCGTTTTGTGCATAATGGAAGGTATCCTACTGATATCACAACATTTTTAGGGCATATTAACTTAGGAAACTTGTATATGACTCATTTGGTTACTCGTTACGCACTTTTCGCGTTCTGATCGGCGTATGTAACTAGTTTGCATATATTAGCCGAAACGGGTCAAACCATATTGTTTTTTGTCTCAAAATTCAGAATGTGTTTAAGTTACCCATATTAAACAAGCATACAAGCTTGTCGGGTCAAAATCACATTCTAAACCGGTCTTCGCTTTATCATGCGTTTGAACCGTGTCTTCCTTTTGAAAACTAACCGGTCTAAGCTTAGGCTTAATTAAAGACCCGTTAGGAATCTAATAGGTTATTAAAAACCTTCGTTCCAGATTTAGGAGCCCAGTAAAAGCTATCTGTACTTGCTTGGTGGTATACGGCTGGGATAAATTGTATAAATTTGCTCAGGTAAATACTTTTAACTTATTTCCCTTATACGGGCTTGGGGTACGGTATATAAAATACCGCTTGGTCGGGCATTTGACCTTAATCGATTAGTGGTTAAGTATTATCAAGATGACCCGTTTAAAAATTTGGTTTTGTTTGTTTAACGCCTTTGGGGGTTTAATGACCATGTCCCGGATATCCTTGGCATCATTCAAAGAATGGCCACGACCTTAGCACGCGGGTGTAGGCGTACACCCGTCAGTGCATTTATAATTATTAAGGTATAACCGTCGGTTTTCCCACCGCGGGACTATACTATGTGGTGTGTCTATTAATCTTTAACCCGGCACGATCCGGGCTACTGAACGCATAACAAACATGTAATTCTTTTACAAGATTATATACAAATAATTATCCCAAGTTATAAAAAGTTTTGAGCCTTGTGCATTCAAATCAATTTTAAAACATCTTCAAAATGAGTCAGTTAAATTGTATTTATCAGTGTAAACTAACGTATTTTCCCAAAAAGACTAAGTGCAGGTACTACGCGTAATAGGCTGGTCTCTCCTAGCATCAAATAGAAGTCTCGCAAGCTTAGATGCTTGAAGTCTGTTAAACAATGTTTCCTCTTTATTTTGATCCGCCTGTGGATCTGTTTCAGCCACTTTTGATACTTAATATTACATTTTATTTGGTTGAAATAATTCGATCTTTTGCTTCCGCTGTTTATTTAAATTGTGTTGTTTGACTATGATGACATCAACTACGTCACGATACTCCCCACCGGGCCCACCAGTAATACGTGGAAATATCGGGGTGTGACAGGTTGGTATCAGAGCCAACATTGAGTGAATTAAACACTAGCCTTTTGTGTTTAATCTCAATGACACAGTAGCACATTCCTTAAACTTTTGAGTCTAGACTTAACATAGGAATACTCTCATCTATATTCGGAGAATTATTGCTTTAAATTCTATATTTTTAATTCGTCGCCAAGCAAAGAAGCTGATGTGCGTAAGTGTGTATATGTTTTAGATATATATTTTAAGCCCTTTTTACACTTTAGCCAAGGTTTAAATTTGTAAAACATGATATTTACTAACACTAAACACACATATGGGCAAGTGCACCCATCGTGGACGTAGTATAGTGTTGGTAAGATACCAAGGTCGTCCAAGGACACAAGAGCTTTTATTACCGGTTTATCCTCAATGTCTAATCAAATCAAAATGTTAGAAAAAGATTTTTTAAACTAAGAAAATAAAACTAACTAAATGCTAAAAAGTAAAATAAAAATAAAAACAGATAGACAAGATGAATCACTTGGATCCGACTCGTGTGTTAGTATAACCTTTGATTATTTTCGCACTTTTGCACTTGTTTAAGAGATTATCTTAGTTATTGTAGTAGGCCCCTCTTTTGAAGGCGACGTTACCCTCAACCCAGTAGTTTGAGTCAGCAAGGATACAATCTTAAAGGGTCGGATTATTGAAAGATAATTAATTAAGTTATTAATGCAAATTATGGTAGGCCCCTCTTTTGGAGGTGACGTTACCCTCGACTAAGTAGTCTGAGTCAGCAGGGATACAGTCCTAAATAGCCGGGTTAAAGTATTAATAGTAGTTAACTTATGAGGGGATCAAAGAGTTTGGACCCCCGCCATCCAATACCTTTGGGTATTGAAGGAGGTCCTACTAAATTTGACCCAGGTCCCTTGCAGGACCTCTAAACGCTGAACAAGGGCAAGACCCTTACCAAACCGTTCCCTTAACCCCCGACCAGGTAGCCAACATACCTCCATATAGACCGTGGAGATATGAATGGTGAAAATCTTTTATTTTATATAGACAGTAAAATAATGCCAAGACACCACGGACAAACGATAAGGAAGAATCACCTTCAACATAAGAAACTAGTTATTAACGTCATTAATACAAAACCAATTAAGAAGTGCAAAAGATTAAAAATAAAAAGTATTATACTAAACACTTGTCTTCACCAAGTGATGTAAGAGACTTAGGCAAACATGGCCTTGATTGTCAAGAACTCTTACAATCAATCTTGGATCCCGAGACGACTCACACACTATATGATGGACAATGGATGATGGTGGTGGATGATGGTGTTGTGATGGTGGTGGGTGGTGGATGAAGTGTGAGAGAGGTGGTGTGCCAAGGGATGAGTTGCAATCTATCCAAGCACACCTATTTATAGGCTGAACAGAAGCCTGGGCACGGCCCCGTGCCCGTCTGACACTATCTCTCCTCATTAATTGTAATTCGCAATTACAATTAATGCGCCTGCAGTACTTTGGGCACGCCCCCGTGTTCACTGGGCACGGCCCCGTGGTGAGCAATAGAAGCTTCTACTGGTTTGTCTTTTCTGCTGCTTCTTGGGCACGGCCCCGTGCTCGCTGAGCACGGGGTGTGTTCAGTCTTCTGCCTTCTCTGTTTTGCTTGGGAGGATGCTGTCAAGGGGTCGGGCAGTCCACTTTTGTTCCCTTTCTTGTATTTATGTTAGATTTAGCTGTCTTTTTGCTTCTTTTGTTAATTTGAGCTCATTTAATCCTGAAAATACAAAAGGAAGACAAAAATACACTTTTTCCAACATTAGTACTTAAAAAGGGTTAGTTTTATGCCTCATTTGATGTAATTTATATGTTGCATTTTACACACATCAAATATCCACACACTTGAATTTTTGCTTGTCCTCAAGCAAAACTCTTTAATATGTGGCTTACACTCCCAAATGGAATGGGTAGAAGAGAAGGTTTTGGGCTTGTCATAGAGTGTCGGGAATTTCCAAGATTATTTAGGTTTTATTTTTACTTATTTACAATCCTATTCGTCATGATTTATTAAAAACTTTTCCTAAGGTAAATTATTTATTAAGGCATAACATGCCTTTCTAAAATTTCATTTATATACAGGTTCACATACCTCACGGGGGAAATCACTCACACTCGGCCGAAGGTGTATTTTTAGTGAATCACTCGAGAGCGGCATGGAACTTATTCCTACCATAAGCTTGCCAAGCAATCAATCCTCCTCCTTTTTAACTTTATACCTTTGTAAATATCAAGAGGACTTTTTGGGTGAAGGGTTAGGTTTGGGCTAAAGGTGGGTAGTTGGGTTAGTGGTTAGTAGAAAAGGGCGAAAGGCGTAAAAAGCGTCGGTTTTCACAAAACATTTTGTTTTTGTCACTTTCTATTTTTAATGAAGTATTTATTCAAACAAGCTTTTGTTTTAGGAGCTTTGTTTGTTTATTTCCAACTTCATTGTAAAATATTTATATATATATATATATATATATTTTCGATAGTCACACGAAAACCGAGCTTGTTACTAAAATAAAAGGTAAAAATAAAAATGATTTTTGGTGGGTAAAAAGGGTTTTGGGTTAAGAAATGAAAAAGGTTTAGGCTCAAAGGGGTTAACTAGGGGGAATTTTTGGGTAGGTGAAAATAAAAATAAAAATAATGGTGTTGAAAGAAAAAGGGTTAGTCCTAATGCCTCCATCATTTACTTACGTGGGTTTAAGTTGGTAAGGACCGGGAATGTATTGTCGTGGCAAGTTCTAGAGTCGTAAGAACCAAGCGGCTATTCACACAAGAAACGAAAAATGAGCATTTAGCGTGAAGATGTATATTTGTATGCTCAATAAAGGCTCAAAACTCACTTTTGTGGGAATGGGTTTTTATGTGATCAAGTATATATAATCAAATTTTAACTAAGCTTGTCATGCCGTTTCATAATTTTCTTATGCTGGTTCTTTTTATCACAACGCTATCGGTTGTAAACTTATAAAAATATAACCTTGTTAGACTTAGAATTCCCAACTTAAACTTAGACAAGTAAAAAAAATGAAAATTTTTGAAAAAAATTTGGGGTGATTAGCAGTTCCAATAGAGTTTTGTGTAAGTCTTGTTATTAGGACTTACAAAATTCAAGGTTTTAGCATCCCTCCCACACTTAAATTACACATTGTCCTCAATGTGTCCCAAAAATAATTTTTTTTAGGTTGATTGAATGTGTAAAATGGTGTTAAAAGCAAAATTTTACGTTACTAGCAGTCTGGACACGGCCCCGTGGTGACCGGGCACGGCCCCGTGTTCAGGTGCAAGTAACAATAATTAAAGAAAAGAAACAGAAGCCTGGACATGGGGGCGTGTTTGGTGAACACGACCCGTGTCCAGTTACCTGAACTGGGCGTTTGTCTGCAGGATGCTCAGCACGGGGCCGTGTTAGCCGGGCACGGCCCGTGCTGAGCTTACTGTAATGGAGAAATTGTTGTCGGATGGCCCTGTTTTCGTGCACGGGGCCATGTTTCTCGTTTCCCTTGTTATCCTTGACCATCCCGAGTGTGTTTTATTTCTGCAAATTAAAATTAAAAGAGTAAACTAAACTAAGGATAGTTCCGCGGAAAGCCTCCGTGGTGCGCCACGTTTATAAGGGTCCTTGGCTAGACCCAAGGCGAGGTTATATGTTTTCCGAGCGGGATGTTTTGCATCCCATGTTGCACCGTCAGAGAGCATCATCCAAACTCGAATCAATAACCTTCATGTAATTAACCGGGTCATCGTCCTCTATTCTCTTCCCAACCCCAAACTTTACTTCATTATCCCCATATTTTAAAGTGAGTGTTCCGTCATTCATATCCACCACTGCTTGCGCGGTGGCGAGAAATGGTCTCCCTAGTATGAGGGGGACTTCGGTGTCTTCTTGCATATCAAGTATGACAAAGTCGCCCGGGTAGACGAAATTGTCGACCTTGACTAGGAGATTTTCAATGACACCTTGCGGGAATTTGACGGATCGATCAGCAAGCTGTATACTCATTTTTGTAGGACTCGTTTTTCCTAGGCCGAGTCTTTTAAAAATTGATGCGGGCATGAGGTTAATGCTAGCCCCGAGGTCGGCTAGTGCATTACGAACGGGGGAGTCCCCGATCGAGCAAGGAATTGTGAAGCTTCCGGATCAATTTTCTTTTGGGGGAGTTTGTTGAGTACGAGGGCGGAGCATTCTTCGCCTAAGTTAACTAATTGCAATGTTTCAATTTTTCCTTTTATGAGTGAGGAAGTCCCTCATGAACTTAGAGTATTTAGGCATTTAGGTTAGGACGTCAATGAAAGGAATGTTGACATGCAATTGTTTTAGCAAACTTTCGAATTTTGCGAATTGCTCATTGGTCTTTTGACGGATTAACCTACCGGGGTATGGAACTAGAGGAGCCTTGGTGGGTTCTGGAGGTGGAGGAGTGACCTTCTCTTGCTGTGGCGGAGATGTGACCTCCTTAATAGGTGTTGGCCCTTCTGCGGGACCCACAATACGGTTCCGTAAAGTGATGAGATGAACTTGTGCCTTTGGGTTTGTCTCGGTATTACTTGGTAGCGCGCCTTGCGGTCTCTCGGAGAAATTTTGGGCTAGTTGATTTATTTGTTTTTCAATGTTTTGAATACTAGCTTGTTGATTTCTAAAATTTGATTCTAATTGTAGAAACCTATCCGAGTTTTTCTTTTCAGTGTCGGAGATGAGGCGAGATATAGTATCTTTAAGCCTTTCTCGTCCACCTTGTTGTTGAGGGAAATTTTGTGACTCATTTCTTGGTTGTTGAAAGTTTGTTCGTTGGTTTATGCTTTGTTGGTTACTACCGTTGCCGGGTTCTCTCCAACCAAGGTTAGGGTGATTTCGCCATCCTTGGTTGTAGGAGCCCGTTGGAGGACCCGACGGCCTAGGTCTATTATCAATGTAGTTTCCCGATTCTTGTTGATCGTCTGTTTCTTTCATACAACTCCAATTTTCATGTGGCCCACCACACCCTTCACAAGCCATAACCGAGACCGTTTTTGTCATTTCAACTTTTTAACTTTTGAAGAGAGGGCCTCGATTTGGGCTTGTAAAGAAGTGCTTTCATCAACCTTATGGGAGCCCGGGGCAATAGATTTATTGCCTCGGGGAGTGTGCCACTGAAAATTGGTTTGAGCAATTTCCTCAATTTGATTATATATTTCATGCGGGCGGCGATTACCTAAAAGTCCCCCGGAGCTAGAGTCAAGTATTTGCCTTGTGTGTGGCAACAACCCATTGTAGAAAGTGGATACTTGTTGCCATATCGCAAGGCCGTGATGTGGACACTTTCGCAATAGCTCCTTGAACCTTTCCCAAGTTTCATATAAGGATTCCCCGTCCTCTTGTGAATATGTATTAATTTCAGTCATTAATTTAGCCGGTTTTAGCGGGAGGGAAATACATATATAAAAATTTTTGGGCTAGTTCATTCCAGGTGTTTACCGATCCAGCTGGGAGGGCGTTAAGCCAAGCTTTTGCTCGGTCTTTTAGTGAAAAAGGAAACATTCGGAGGCGGATGGCGTCATTTGATGCTCCATTGATCCGAAAGGTATCACATATTTCTAAGAAATTAGTAATATGTAGATGGGGATCCTCGTCCGCAAGCCCATGAAAGGTTGCAGAGTTCTGAAGCATCCGTATCAAATGCGGCCGAAGTTCGAAGTTATTGGCTTCAACTTTCGGTGCATTGATAGCGGCGCCGAGATTACCTACGGTGGGTCGTAGATAATCCATGAGGGTACGTTGGTCCGCCATTGGAAGTGGGTTCCTCGAAACCTTCTCTTGGTTTTTAGATTTGAGTCTTTTTCTGAGAAAGCGTTCGGGTTCTTCTAGAGGTTCTTTTATGTCTTTATTAGAACTGGAGCTCATACACTACATAGAGGTGGCTTCTGGTTCCAAGTCCTGCAATAAAACAAAAAAGAATGTTGGTCAGAAGGTTCACCACGGCCCCGTGCTCAGTGAACATGGCCCGTGGTCGGAGTTACAGTGATTGTTTTCCGGACCCCTGTTACTGGAGAGTTGGACACGGCCCCGTGTTGCACCGACACGGCCCCATGGTCAGCCTTCTGTAACCCGGAAAACTAAAAACTGCCAGTAACACTGCTGGGCACGGCCCGTGTCCGACCAGGCACGACCCGTGCTGAGCTCTGCAGAAGCTGAAAAATTAAGAAAATTCTCAAAAATTAAAAGAAAATAAAAAAATGATTAGGCCGTTGATTCCTAACTTTCTTAAAATCCTTGTGTCCCCGGCAATGGCGCCAAAAACTTGATGTGCGTAAGTGTGTATATGTTTTAGATATATATTTTAAGCCCTTTTTACACTTTAGCCAAGTTTTAAATTTATAAAACACGATATTTACTAACACTAAACACACATATGGGCAAGTGCACCCATCGTGGACGTAGTATAGTGTTGGTAAGATACCGAGGTCGTCCAAGGACACAAGAGCTTTTAGTACCGGTTTATCCTCAATGTCTAATCAAATCAAAATGTTAGAAAAAGATTTTTTAAACTAAGAAAATAAAACTAACTAAATGCTGAAAAGTAAAATAAAAACAAAAACAGATAGACAAGATGAAATCACTTGGATCCGACTCGTGTGTTAGTGTAACCTTTGATTATTTTCGCACTTTTGCACTTGTTTAAGAGATTATCTTAGTTATTGTAGTAGGCCCCTCTTTTGAAGGCGACGTTACCCTCAACCCAGTAGTTTGAGTCAGCAAGGATACAATCCTAAAGGGTCGGATTATTGAAAGATAATTAATTAAGTTATTAATGCAAATTATGGTAGGCCCCTCTTTTGGAGGTGACGTTACCCTCGACTAAGTAGTCTGAGTCAGCAGGGATATAGTCCTAAATAGCTGGGTTACAGTATTAATAGTAGTTAACTTATGAGGGGATCAAAGAGTTTGGACCGCCGTCATCCAATACCTTTGGGTATTGAAGGAGGTCCTACTAAATTTGACCCAGGTCCCTTGCAGGACCTCTAAACCCTGAGCAAGGGCAAGACCCTTACCAAACCGTTCCCTTAACCCCCGACCAGGTAGCCAACATACCTCCATATAGACCGTGGAGATATGAATGGTGAAAATCTTTTATTTTATATAGACAGTAAAATAATGCCAAGACACCACGGACAAACGATAAGGAAGAATCACCTTCAACATAAGAAACTAGTTATTAACGTCATTAATACAAAACCAATTAAGAAGTGCAAAAGATTAAAAATAAAAAGTATTATACTAAACACTTGTCTTCACCAAGTGATGTAAGAGACTTAGGCAAACATGGCCTTGATTGTCAAGAACTCATACGATCAATCTTGGATCCCGAGACGACTCACACACTCTATGATAGACAATGGATGATGGTGGTGGATGATGGTGTTGTGATGGTGGTGGGTGGTGGATGAAGTGTGAGAGAGGTGGTGTGCCAAGGGATGAGTTGCAATGTATCCAAGCACACCTATTTATAGGCTGAACAGAAGCCTGGGCACGGCCCCGTGTCCGCTGGGCACGGCCCCGTGCCCGTCTGACACCATATCTCCTTATTAATTGTAATTCGCAATTACAATTAATGCGCCTGCAGTACTTTGGGCAGGCCCCCGTGTTCACTGGGCACGGCCCCGTGGTGTGCAATAGAAGCTTCTACAGGTTTGTCTTTTCTGCTGCTTCTTGGGCACGGCACGGGGCGTGTTCAGTCTTCTGCCTTCTCTGTTTTGCTTGGGAGGATGCTGTCGAGGGGTCGGGCAGTCCACTTTTGTTCCCTTTCTTGTATTTATGTTAGATTTAGCTGGCTTTTTGCTTCTTTTGTTAATTTGAGCTCCTTTAATCCTGAAAATACAAAAGGAAGACAAAAATACACTTTTTCCAACATTAGTACTTAAAAAGGGTTAGTTTTATGCCTCATTTGATGTAATTTATATGTTGCATTTTACACACATCAGAAACGGTAATGGAAATTCTCCCCATTTGAAGCCTAGGAAAGGCCGAGCTTCGTACTACGACTAGGATTAACGTGCAACCAAGGAGAAAGCATTCAGAAATAAAATGAAGAAGAAACTCCTTTTTGCTGAAGATCGTTTCCTTAGTAGTCCTTATAAGGACATATTTAGCTTTCAGTCCCTTCGAGGACAACATTATTTCTTAGAAGTCCTGTTTAGGGAAACCATGTACCCATTTAAATGTTAATGGGACGGTTAGATTTAAAATAACGTTCCTATTATAAGATCTACCATTATAATAAGATGGCAAAATCTAAAAAGGACAAGACCTAGCTCATGTGTCGTTTTAAGACAGGGCCAAGATGGTAGTTACACAATTAGATTCAGATCCTTGTTTACATCTCAATCTAGGATTGTTCTGCGTTAAATATTAAAAGAATCTTAAAGGTAAAACCTAGCCTAAATGTCAATTGCAGACATGGCCAAGATGGTAAAACCTATCCAAAAGATTCAAAACCTTATTAAAAAAAAAATCTTAAAGGTAAAACCTAGCCTATTTGTCATTTGAAGACATGGCCAAGATGGTAAAACCTATCTAAAAGATTCAAAAAACCTTGTTAACATCTGTAAGTATAATTAACATGCTTGACAAAATGTGATTCAATAAAATCACATAAGTCGTTCTTAAAAAGGGTTATTCTAAATTCCCTTATTTAAATAATCATCCCTTAAGGATGAAGTGCCTACGGGCTATAATTAACGTCCTCTGAGACTAAAGACAGTGGTAGCCTACAACTCCCTGTCGAAAAAAAGGTAATGAACTTTGATTCAAACCTTAATGCCTCGATTCCATAAAATCTGGGCTTATAAATTAAACTTGTCTATGTGACTAGGCCTTTTGTGTCATTATTAACTTATAATTTAGGATTTATGATAAGAATCCTGAACAATTATATATTTATCAAATTAACTAAAATGGTTATAAAAAAAACCATGGTTTATAAATTTTAGTGATTTCACATAAGTCTATTCTAAAGACTCAAATCTTTGTTTACACCTGTAAACATATTAACATTCCTGGAAGATGTGATTCGATCACATAATTCATCCTTATATTGGATTCTCCCGAAATCCTTTCTTATTAGGTGAATTAAGCATCCATTAAGGATGTAATACTTACGGGCCATATTCATTGTCATGTAAGACAAAAGACAGTCGTAGCCTACAACTCCCTGTCAAGAAAAGGCAATGAACAACGTTCAAAGCCTAAATACCTGATTCTACAAAATCATGGTTTATAATTTAAAGTTGCCTTGTGACTTGGCCTCTTTGTGCCATAGTTAGGTTTTAAATAAATTTAGGATAATTATAATGGAAATCCTGAATAAAATAAATATTATTCCTTTTCTGCCAGTATATGTATTAAAAGAATCTTAAAAGGTATAACCTAGCTTGAATGTCATTTAAGACCTGGCTAAGATGGTAAAACCTGTTTAAAAGAGATTCAGATCCTTATTAACACCTGAAAACGTGTTAACACTCCCGACAACAGTGATGCGATAAAATCACACTTGTCATCTTTATATTAGGAACTTCCAAACCCTTATTTAGCCTAAAGATCCATAGGAATCATGGCCAATAAACATCGAACATGATGTACACATCAAAACATCCATCTAGGATGTATACCTACGGGTAAGGATATGTACATAGAAAAGATAGTATTATTTCATAACTTCTTGTCAAAACAAAGAACTGTGAAATTTTCCGATCCAACGGAATCATTGATTATGTTTTAAAATTTCCCAGTGACAAGGCATCTGTGCCATCGAAAGTCCTTGGAACAAGCCCTTGTGCTATATAAAATGTCGGTACGACATTGACAGTTGTGACTAATGTCCCCTGTCTAATAAATATGAAGGATTATATTCCGTATAAACGCCAAAGATGGTTTATTTTAAAAACCTAGGCAAAACATAATCCAATAAATTTAATACTATCTATTCGCCTATATGGTCTATTTGTACCATGGCTATTTAATCTTCAAAGTTCGACAATTCACTATATAATTAGGCAAAGTATTACTACTTGGTTGTAGCCTTCAAAGCTTCACTATGGCCCATTCCTCTGAAGCTCACAATCATCCAGTCGATCAGAATAATGATACAATACTGAACTTAACGGGCACCGAATTATAGGCTATGATAAATACAGCCGTAAACAACGCCATGGACCGTGCATTGAAGGATCATAAGCGAAAGTGCGATAATACCCCAAATAAAGGTTGCAAAAAGGGTAAGGCCGGTTCAAACCAGTCCAAGCCAAAGGAGGCAAGAACCAAATGCAGTAACTGCAGAAAGCAACATTTTGGAAAATGCACGATAGACCCACGTGCTAAATTGTGTGGAATTTGCAAGACCAAGGGTCACAAGACCTTAGATTGCAAGGAATTGAAGAACGCAACTTGTTACAATTGTAACGAAAAAAGGGCACATCAAAACCAATTGCCCAAGTGAAATCAAGCAGCCTGGAAAGGCTAAGAAGACCAAAGCTGGAAGCTCTCAAATGGATACTGAAGAGGCCGTTCAAGATAACAACGTCACAACAGGTACTTTCCTGATCGATGACGTTTTTGCTAGAGTATTAATTGATTCAGGTTCAGATAAGTCTTTCGTAGACAATAGATTTTGTAAATCATTAAATCTGCCTGTTAAAACTCTAAGCGTTAAGTATAAAGTAGAATTGGTCGATAGTACCTCAGAGACTGCTTCAGCAATATTAGATGGATGTTTTACATCCATTAGGAATCATTCTTTTCCGCTGTCCTTGTTTCCGTTAAAATAAGAGGGGCTCGATATAATGAAAGAAATGGATTGGTCGTCTGGTAACCAAGCCATATTGTGAGTGATAAGAAGCAAGTAGTTATCAAGACTCCTTATGGTGAGCCTTTGACAATCCAAGAAGACACATAGTATGGATTGCCTAAGCACTTGTTGAATTTGGTATTTAATACCAAAGCTCCGGGCATGGAAAACTCGGGAGAGATAAACAACAGTCGCGATGTTAAGATGCGACAAATGTTAATGGTGCATCAAAATTGAACCTCAATGTTAATGGAGTTAACCTCCAAAACTGTAATTAACACAGCCATTGGAAAGGCTATGAGAAAAGTCATGAAATGGTTCAAGGAGCCTAATGCTGCTCACTTTAAAACACATGTCACTACTCATAGGAAGAGCTATATTCATACTTCAGATGTGAAGAATAAACCTAACCAAAGCATATATGGCAAGGAATCCCATTCTTTCAAGACGTACATAAAAAGTACTTCGTCTCTTGGAAGCCAAGAGACTTCAATAGTAAAAAGGGGCCATCGATTACAGGAAATTGTTGGGTGAAGTAGAAACTATAAAGGTATATCAGCGGTTATGCTGGAAAGGACACGGTGAGGTATGCAGCACAATCATTCGAGGGCAATAACCATAACTAGTAAGGACATTAATGAAGTCCACAAGAAAGACCCTCTTATACATTATTGGATGGTCCAAGTTCTGAGGACCTTATTAGAAAAACCTAATATCCGCATCACGAAATGGAAAAAGATGGGATAAGAATTTTATTGACTCTCACTATAAAAGTACTAGACTGTCGACAGTATGTCACAAATTTTAATTCATTGGCTGAAATAGTGCCCTATTCCACTTACCCAAAATCTAAGCGTAATGCAATAGTTATTGGTGGTTACCACCGGCAATAAGAGGGCACATTATAATTTCAAAGCCTGTTTGTTATAAATCCATTATGGATTTACCTCAGCCACCCACGTTTTATAGATTAAGAAATAACCAGTCAAAGCTGAGACCGCCCTAAAATATGTCAAGGATTTTATAGCTAAGTAAAAGGATTAAAAATGGAGGCGTTTAACCCTCCTGATGAATGATTAGAGGCAGTTCACCTTAATAATGACACCAGATAAATCCCTTATTGTGATTTTATTGCTAAGAGTTATGTTTGGTTTCAGGTACTGCTAAGTCTCTCATAAAACCATAAGCTTAGCAAACTTTTAGAAATTATCCCGTAAGAACCCCAGATGTTAAGTGTAAGGTAAAACTTACAGGCGAAATCATAAGAACCATTTCTTCTATTCTTGTCAGAAACCTTCAGTCGTAAAATTTTAAAAGTATCCTCTCTCTAGAGGAAGTGCGTCCGCATATATAGTTGATATCTCTTGATCTATATCGATTACGAATACCAGATCGTATGATAAAAGCGCCGTATGAGGATTGGTGTATCTTTAATATGTTCCATAGATTGCTTCCATGCCTGATCAGTATGGAGGTTTAATGTATGGAACTTCAAAGATATCCCGATGGGCATATGGTACTAAAGTCAGCTAAAGGTACTCAAAGAAGATATCCAGAATGGAATTGACCAAGTAAAGGTCTTCGATTAAGGAATCCGTGGACTCGTAACATAAATGTGTCACTTATCCGACACAGTATATGATAGATGAACTGGAGCCTGAGATTTGGAAAATCTCTGTAACCTCCTTGTATCTTGATTATCTTCTCCTAGGACTACCCTGTTTACCTCTTGTAAGGTAAGTAGAGTTAAGAGTTATATCCCATTTAGGGATGTATTATTAGGAAATCTCCAAGACGGCTAGTGCCATCATTAGAAGAATCAAAACCCTGATTAAATAAGTTTTAAAATTAGAGGATTCATTTAGCCTAACTCAATATTCTGAGCATTCGGTATTGTTAATTAAGAAAGACGGTTCATTTTGTTTATGCATTGATTACCGCAACTCTGATTAGGCAACAATTAAGTATTTCCATCAGCTGCCCAGGATCGTCGATTTGCTCGACTAACGGCAAGGGTTAGCCATCCCTTAAGATTAGTTTTAAGCAGTGATTGGAATAACCATCTCACCTTGAGATAAGCTTTTCTATAATAATTAATGTATAAGTATTAAGGCTGCTCCTTGGGAGAGCTTGTATAGATGGAATGTTAAACATCTAATGTTGGACAAAAGATTGGTAAGTCCGATTATCAGGATCTGAAAAGTTGCCTTGGAAACAACGAATAAGATCAAACAAATCCATAATCATCTGTAAGATGCCTGTATTCGGCAAAAAATCAAGGATTTATGAATATAGCAACCCTCCTAAGTTTTTGTTAAGGAATAAGGTTCAACAAAAGATATCACCCTGGAAGGGTGTGCCAATTTGTTGATTATCAGACTAGTTAAGCTCTGAATATATAAAATCATTCAAAGGAATCGAATGTATCAAGATCAAATAGCTTATGAGCTAAAACCCATTTAAGGAGCTTGGTGAAACTCGCAATGAAACCCACACTAATGGTTTAAGGATATGTTTCCCTAATAAGTCACGAAGCATTATCATCTAATGATATGCAGATTAATGAAGATTTTTGGTTTGATGAGAAACCTGTATTAATTAAAGATCGGCCAGTTAAGAAACCCCAAAAGGATACATGTACCTATTATAGAGGTCAACTTGGGAGCTTGGAGAGGCTCCAGATATGCTATAGAAATTAGGTCCATTATGTGACAAAAAGTACTTCCAGCATTTTAGCAAATCTCGAGGTCGAGATTTCTTTTAAGGGGGTGAGGATGTAACACCTCGTAAAATCACGTCCAATGATGTATTGACACGTGTAATAAACCCTAATAAAGTCAAACATTGAATTTAAGGGACTAATTTTTTTGAAAAATCGAAAAATTTGATTATGAAAGTACTGGAAGTAATAGCATACCTAAAATAAGTTTCTAAATAATCTCTTACGATGTTTATATTCACAAATGAGCCACTTGATGATTAAGTGTAGCCGTTTGCGTAATTAATTGAAAGTTTGCGCGATGAAGGGTTAAAAGCGTCAAAATGTTAATTCTTACCTCTGAGTGACCTTTTAACAAACCGGGAGCCTCGTGATATTTGATTATACTCTCGGGAATGCCAAGTAATGGCCATCTAAGGTTTTTATGCCTATAAGTAAAGTTACGCGCAACTTTGCAAGTTAGAGGGACTAAAAGTGTCAATATGTTTAATTATACCTCTGAATGACCTTTTAGCGAAACCGAAGCATCGTGATGTTTAATAATACATTCAATAATTTCTAATATGGATTAGATAAGGCTTCAATGCTATTAAATGATGAGATACGCAAGTTTGCGCAATAGAGGGACCTAAAGCGTCAACTTTTGAATTTACGCCTTTTGGTGACCATCTAAGCGAACGAGAGCAAAGTAATATTTAAGTATATGCTTGGGAATGATCAATATGAGCCATGGAAGGCTTGGATATCATTAAACGACATTTTGCGCTACTTTGCGTAATTAAGGGACTAATTGCGTCAAACTGCAAAAGTATGTCAATTCGTAGGATATCGGACCTTCCGGAATATGGCCATGAGTTAAACATACCCTATTTATTATTTATATGGGTTAGATATAGGCTTGGAGGTGTTTGGTGTGCAAAAATAAACTTTTAAGTCATGCAGGGACTAAAAGTGTCAAAAAGTGCACAAGTTTGCATTTTCGCGCATATCTTGCATTCTGAATACATCCGAACACCTAAAAATTTATGTAAGCACTAAGATATTTTATTTTAGTGTTTGGATTGATAAAATTCCATTCGTCGCGTAGTTTGGATCGTTTTTCGCGTCCGTCCGTGTTTCGTCGTAATTAGACGAACAACGTGACCGTACGGACAAACGAACCGACATCCGACATGTTTTTGAGCATGTTTCATGTCCCCTATATTTAGGAATCATGTTAGAGCCTTGAAATGAGGTTAACAGGCCTTAGATGTGTCAGAAACACATTATTATGCAAGCAGGGACCAAAACTGCACTTTTGAAAGTTTGTTTGAGCTGTGCAGGCCGTAGGCTATGCCCCCTGCAGCGTAGCCTACGCCCAGGTCTGGGCAGATTCATATTTTCAGCATTTTTGTCATTTTTCAAGGGCTTTTAGGTAAAATTCTCAATACCATGAGCTGGTTTATAAGGCCAAGATTGAAGCACGGGTTACGAGAAACGATCCTAACGGTTCTTGAAATCCTATATAAACCCACTTGATCTTGCTTTCATTCACATCTCATTCCATTTCTGCTTGTTCTCTAATTCTTGGAGGATCTTGAGCTTCTTGAGAACCTCCTTCTGTCCTTTGGACCCTTTGTAAGTGTTCCTTCGTGCTTAGTTTAATTATTTAGCGTTTTAAGCCGAAAAGTCAAGCGTTTGCGATAAACGCTTTGACTTTTAAACGGTTAAGCCATTTTTCGCATCGAACATGGCTACGTGACCGTAATTAGGTAGGTGTTTAACCCTCAAAAGGGCACCTCCTAATTACCACATTTACTTAGTTAAATTGTCGGGTCAAATGAAAGTCAAATGGGTTAGTTTTAAATAAATTCATAACTATTAACATAAGAAATCATAAAATCAGTTTTCTCACTTTAATAACTTGGTAAATATTAGTTGAACATGTCTAAGCATGTTCAACCCGACAATTCTAAGTTTAGGCTCGGTTCGGAACCGAAAGTCGCAAAAGTTGACTTTTGCTTTGACTTTCAGTTCTGACCCGATTTAGCTTAGTTTAGATATGCCTTAGGATTCCATTAGGACCATATTATAGGTTAGTATAACCCTCCAAGGTTATACAACTTGGTTCCATACAAATCCTAGTTCATGCTTGTTTCCGTTAAATGCCTAAATGTTGACCGTTATGCCCTTTTTACCCTAAAACGAGAATTTTGAAAACGTGAGAGGACAATAATCTTTATTACTAATTTATAAACTTGTCCCTAAAATTTAACATCAGTTTGAGGTATAGATTAGGAGTTATGCTCAATAGCGTAATTAGAAAGCCTTTTATTAATTTAACGGCGTAATTAGCGTATATCCTATCTAAACCCAATTCTTGATACCAAACTTTTTACCTACTGATATAAATAATATTTTGGGATTTTTAAAGATTTTTATTTATTTTTAGGCTGAGCATAACATAGGGTTCTAGGCTTGATTCGGTAATTGCCGGTTTTGCCCTTTTGAGCTATAAAATGAGTTTTACAAATCCTTTTGACCCCAAACCTTTTTCTACTGATCTAATATGATAAATAAAATATTTTGAGCCTTCTGGAATAATAAAAATATCAGCTTTCTATACAAAACCCGGAAATGGCTCCAAATCGCCTTCTTAAGCGTTTTTAACGCATAGTATGTATCGAAACTAGTTTAAATATATAAGGGTTGATGCCTACTGATATTTTCAGTAAATTTCTATATTTTAACAGTAAGCATAAGTTTTAAACTCAGATTGTCTATGTGCCCTTTTTTAAAGCCTATGTGGAATTACCAAAATGCCCCTACGGTGCATAGTATGGTTATAATTAATAAATTTCACATATATATGATACCCTACTATTATGAATTATTAAATTAAGTATAATTACTGATTTAATCAGACCTGTAACTCAGAATGATATTTAAACTCTCTTATAACCTTTAAAATGATCAAAATACCCCTACGGTGGTCTTAAACTCGTTTTGTGCAAAATGGAAGGTATCCTACTGATATCACAATATTTTTAGGGCATATTAACTTAGGAAACTTGTATATGACTCATTTGGTTACTCGTTACGCACTTTTCGCGTTCGGATCGGCGTATGTAACTAGTTTGCATATATTAGCCGAAACGGGTCAAACCATATCGTTTTTTGTCTCAAAATTCAGAATGTGTTTAAGTTACCCATATTAAACAAGCATACAAGCTTGTCGGGTCAAAATCACATTCTAAACCGGTCTTCGCTTTATCATGCGTTTGAACCGTGTCTTCCTTTTTAAAACTAACCGGTCTAAGCTTAGGCTTAATTAAAGACCCGTTAGGAATCTAATAGGTTATTAAAAACCTTCGTTCCAGATTTAGGAGCCCAGTAAAAGCTATATGTACTTGCTTGGTGGTATACGGCTGGGATAAATTGTATAAATTTGCTCAGGTAAATACTTTTAACTTATTTTCCCTTATACGGGCTTGGGGTACGGTATATAAAATACCGCTTGGTCGGGCATTTGACCTTAATCGATTAGTGGTTAAGTATTATCAAGATGACCCGTTTAAAAATTTGGTTTTGTTTGTTTAACGCCTTTGGGGGTTTAATGACCATGTCCCGGATATCCTTGGCATCATTCAAAGAATGGCCACGACCTTAGCACGCGGGTGTAGGCGTACACCCGTCAGTGCATTTATAATTATTAAGGTATAACCGCTGGTTTTCCCACCGCGGGACTATACTATGTGGTGTGTCTATTAATCTTTAACCCGGCACGATCCGGGCTACTGAACGCATAACAAACATGTAATTCTTTTACAAGATTATATACAAATAATTATCCCAAGTTATAAAAAGTTTTGAGCCTTGTGCATTCAAATCAATTTTAAAACATTTTCAAAATGAGTCATTTAAATTGTATTTACCAGTGTAAACTGACGTATTTTCCCAAAAAGACTAAGTGCAGGTACTACGCGTAATAGGCTGGTCTCTCCTAGCATCAAATATAAGTCTCGCAAGCTTAGATTCCTGAAGTCTGTTGAACAAAGTTTCCTCTTTATTTTGATCCGCCTGTGGATCTGTTTCAGCCACTTTGTGATACTTAATATTACATTTTATTTGGTTGAAATAAATCTATCTTTTGCTTCCGCTGTGCATTTAAATTGTGTTGTTTGACTATGATGACATCAACTACGTCACGATACTCCCCACCGGTAATACGTGGAAATATCGGGGTGTGACATTGGTTCCCATTTCTTTTTGGAAACTTGACCAAAAAATGAGAGGTAAAACGGCTATCCCTATCAGAAACAATTGATAAAGGTATACCATGTAATGAAACTATTTCATTTACATACAATTTAGCTAACTGTTCCATACTGAAAGTTTCCTTCATTGGTAAGAAATGAGCTGACTTGGTTAGCCTGTCTACGATCACCCAGATTGTATCATTACCTTTTCTTGTTTTGGGTAATTTGGTAACAAAATCCATTGTTATCAATTCCCATTTAGATATCCACATTCTCTTCTTATGGAATCTCCAAATTCCATCTGTTCCTTGTTTTAATTCTTTTATCATTCCTTTTAATTTTTCAGTATCATCCTTGATTACTGATTCTTATGCTTTTCTAATCTGATCGTTTAAATCTACTTGTAGATTTAATTTAAGAGAACGTACTCTTTTTGGCTTTTCGTGATACTTTCGGCTTAAAGCATCAGCAACTACATTTGCTTTTCCTTCATGATACTGAATATCACAATCATAATCACTAAGCATTTCCATCCAACGTCTTTACCTCATATTCAACTCCTTTTGCCTGAAAACATACCTTAAACTTTTATGATCAGTGAATATGGTAAACTTACTACCATAAAGGTAATGTCTCCAAATCTTAAGAGCAAAAATTATGGCTCCTAACTCCAAGTCATGGGTTGAATAATTCTCTTCATGATTCTTAAGTTGTCTAGATGTGTAAGCTATGACCTTTTGGCATTGCATCAATACACATCCATAACCTAATTTAGAAGTGTCACAATAGACTATAAAGTCTTCAGTTCCTTCTGGTAACGCTAATATGGGTGCATGGGTTTGTCTTTGCTTAAGGATTCTAAAAGCTTATTCCTGTTTTGGTCCCCATTCAAACTTAATGGATTTACAGGTTACTTGGTTAAGGGAATGGCTATTCTAAAAAATCTCGGATAAATCTTCTATAATAACCGGCCAATCCTAAGAAACTTCTAACCTCGGTTGGTGACTCAGGGGTTTTCCATTTGGTAATCGCCTCGATCTTTGTTGGATCCACATGAATTCCTTCATGATTAACTAAGTGTCCGAGAAACTGTACTTGTTCTAACCAAAACTCGCACTTTGAAAACTTAGCATAAAACTTTTCCTTTCTTAATAAACTTAAAAGTGCGTGCAAATGCTTTGCATGATCCCCTTTACTTTTAGAATAAATGAGAATATCATCAATAAAAACAATTATGAATTTATCCAAATATGGCTTACATATTCGGTTCATCATGTCCATAAATGTGGCTGGGGCATTGGTTAAACCAAATGGTATGGCAGTAAATTCATAATGGCCATACCTTGTTCTAAAAGCGGTTTTAGGAATGTCATCTTCCTGTACCTTTAGTTGATGATATCATGATCTTAAATCGATTTTAGAGAAAAATCGAGCTCCTTGAAGTTGATCGAACAGATCATCGATCCTTGGTAATGGGTACCGATTCTTAATCGTGACCTTGTTCAATTCACGGTAGTCAATGCACATACGCATTGATCCGTCCTTCTTTTTGACGAACAGTATCGGTGCTCCCCACGGCGATGAGCTTGGCTATATGAATCCTTTCTCTAACAATTCGTCTAACTGTTTCTTCAGTTCCTGCATTTTGGTAGGTGCCAAACGATAGGGTGCTTTGGCAATCGGTGCTGTTCCTGGTAGCAGGTGGATTCTGAATTCAACTTCTCTGTCTGGCGGTAGCCCTGGCAATTCTTCTGGAAATACATCTGAAAACTGAGACACTTCTGGAATGTCATTTAGTTCTTTTTCTTTAGTGTTAGTGATTATAGAAATCAAATACACTATAGATCCTTTTCTTATACAACTTGCAGTTTTCATCACAGAGATGAATTTAATGGATCTAAATGGTTTATCTCCTTTAATTGTGATCTTTTCACCCATTGGTGATTTACTTGGATTGACTTTTGATCACACAAAATACTGGCTTTATTGGCTATTAACTAATCCATTCCTAACACAACATTAAATCCTGCCAGATTCATTGGGTAAAGGTTTGCAATAAATTTTTGATTTAAAAACTCTATTCTTGCTCCCTGCAAGACTTCAGAAATCCTAACGGTTTATCCATTTATGGTTTCTACTAGACATTCTTGTGGGAGTTTAGTTAATTATTGATTTTAGAATTTTGCAAAACGAAGTATTGATAAAACTTTGGTTTGCACCAGAGTCAAATAATAACTTTAGCAAAAACATCATTAACTAAAAACGTACCAAGCTATTACGTCGGAATCATTTGGCTTCATCGGCAGTCAGAACAAATGCTCTAGCATTTTTAGTGTTCTTGTTGTTTGTAGCTGGAGTTAGTTTCGGACAATTTGCTTGATGTGACCTTTTTCTCCACAGTTGAAGCACAGTCGATTACTAGATTTCCTCTTACAATCTTCTTCCTTGTGTCTGGTGCTTTGCAGAAATTGTAGTGAGTGGAGCATCTTCCTGTATGCTTTTTTCTGCAGGCTTTGCAGTATGGTGCAGAAGTAGAACCTATATTTCTACGGTTGGAATTCCCAGAATGGAATTCTTGAGTAAGCCTTTTGGGATAGGTTTCTCCTCTGGTCTTCTTCTCTAGTACGCACTAGTTCATCAGTCAAGGTATTTGCTAGTTCTACAGCTTCCTCTACGGTTTGGGTCTAGCTGCCTTGACTACATGTCTCATTTCCCGATTAGTCCCCAGATGTAACGGAAGATTAATACTGGCTCAGGTGATGCAAGGGTTGGTACTATTCTAGCATATTCAAAGAATGTGGTAGTGTAACCTTACTATCTACCCCGGTCATCCTAAGGTCAGAAACTTATTCGCTATATGTTCTTTTCATCGGGAGGGCAGAATTTCCTTTCTACCATATTTTAAATTCCTCCCATTCCATGTTGTATACTCTATCACTTTCTCTTGACTGGAGGATAGTGTTCCACCATTCTAAGGCTGAGTTCTTTAACAGATTAGAAGCAAACATGATCTTATCTTCTTCCGCACACTTGCTTATTTTTAAAACAGCCTCAGTCTTTTCCATCCAGCGTAGAGCTGCAATGGGTCCTTCATTGCACGAGAATTCTAATTGGTTTGCAGGACCAAAATTCTCTATAAGAACAACCATAAGGCATGGTTCTTCTTCTTTTGGGATTGGGCACTTGAAGTACGGGTCCATTGTTTACGCTGTGTTTCAGGTTCAGTTGGTCGCTTACTACTATGCTTACTTTTATTTTCTGCTTCCTTAACATTTTTTATAATAAATGGCATCACATCTATGATTCCTTGTGCCACTATATGTTGGCGGGCACTATTATCCACTTGGTTTCCATTGTTATTGTTGTTTCAGATTCTCATTATTCAGATTATCGTTATTTGGGTGGTTATCACTCTGGTTTTCCTGGTTCACTTCGTTGTCCATCTGAATTTAAACATTTACCACGTATTAATATCACAAAATAATATTTGAATATAGCCAATCACATGTCACACACTTTTGGTCAAAAGCGTCGATCATTGCGACTTTACTCTATTCATATAATATGCATCTATTACACACCAGTACCGAAATTAAAATTACAATATCGACTGAAATTTAAAGCTACACTACTTAGTAATAGGCATCAGTAGTTTTTTTCTAAACACACATATTAATATGTATTATTATATTATTATTATATGATTACTACCATTTTCACCATCCCATTCATCGATATGGATTCATCTAGAAATCCATATTGCGTTCATCGTATTTCCATATGAGACGCTCTCCCACCTGTCTCATCCGTTCACTACTTTTCTAAAATTTCCTCACCGAATGTCCTAAGTTCTTGTACGTTTTCTACACTCATTGGGGGTGCAGGTTCTAGGACTGGGTTCAGAATCTGGGTTGCGGGTTCCTGGTATGGGGCCTGGTATGGGTAAGGATTCTCTAAAATCTCTCTAATGAATACATCATTATCTAATAGGGATCTAGAGGATCTAACCCTGGGTAGGCCTCCGAGATTTGGCATGGGCAAATCTTCATGGATGGGGTAACGTTGCACATAGTCCCTGTTGTCGTCCCACCATCGGTCGTAATTTGGGTCTAAGGGATTTTGTGCAGGTACCCTAGGTATTTCCTCCGGGTTGAAATCATTCATTTCTACTTTGTTTACAGGGTTTTCTATCTCCATTGGTTGGTCAGGAATTGGTGGTTGTGGTTGGGGTGCTAACATTTGCTCTAGGTTTGGGTCAGCTACAGTGGTTGCTAAGATGTGAATATTGGCTATACCCCTATTAAGCATATCCTGGGCATAAGCATCGGTTTCTCTTTTAGCTGCGGCTAGTGCTCTCTGGTCTTGTAAATTTTTAATACGCTTTCTACGCTCGTGTGCTCCCCTACTGAACCATCCCTCTTTTTCTGAGGAAATGGCTCTTCAGATTGAGCCTTAAATACGAATATTCCTTCTTCCGCATCAGTGGAGTACCCCGAGAGGGCAGGCAGAGAAGAGGCACCTTCGCTTCTAGGCGAACCAGACAATTGACGGTACGCGTCAGATTGTCCTTGGTCTCTCATACTAAAAACTAACAAATAGTCAAATAACACATAACAAATAAATACAATCATGCACGTATTTCTGTAATTTATTTCTTAACACTTTGAATTTTGGTGCCAGCAGAACACTTCTGTGGCTGAATCAGTGGCATAGCTTTGATACCACCTTATGTCGCAACCCCCGTCCCCCTGGTACAAACCCTGGGAACGGCGGCCCGGGCCAGTTCTGGTGGTATCTTGTTTTTGTCTATTTTGGTAGCGGATTTTCATCAAGACCGTAGTTAGGATATATTTTATCAGAGTAAAATACCACACTTCCATAATAGTAAACACATTGGATAAAACCCCAAGTTTTCAGTACACACATTTTCATAGGGATACACCCTATTTTATTTAATAAACATCTATTATTTTTAGGTAACTTTATTGCCACCTTTCCAAGCCTTCAGTGCTGTCCAGCTGGCTTCTATTTGGCTTTCACATTTTGTTACCTGAATGCGTTTTTAAAACATTTTTCAGTGGAAATACTGGTGAGTGAATCACAGTTTAATCAAGTTTTAATAAAAACAATTGTACAGTATTGAGGGCGGTCCTCGCATTACATTTGTTTCCAAGTTCTATCAATTATCACCCGTGGTACTGTCAGACCTGACTTGTGGAAATGTTACCCCTCCAGTAACAAATTTTGTATACAAAACCCCAACTTACCCACGATAATTGTATTCTTATAAATATTCAATAACTGCTTAATATATAATTATTCATGTGAGGTTTTGTAAAAACAGTTAACAAAAGGTTTACAAAAAGCGGATGAACTCACATTGCTGTCTTAGATTATCCTTTAAGGTTTCCTACTGATAATCTATAAATTACACAAATGCACGCGTGTTAGTATAATAACCCATTTTAACATTAGTAATGCCCTTCCCGAGACGGCATTCCAACGACTACGTCGGGTAGAACCACGATAGCCGTTACGGAACCCTAGATCAATCGGTCAGAGTATCTAATACGTCTCCAGGGGTTATGATACTTACATCGGAGCAGAACCTCGCTATTTAGGGGGGGTATTATGCCCGTGTATAATGCCTATTGTGAGAGAATTACGTTTAGAAAGAAAGATTTGAACGAGTTTTGCTGAAACCCGATGCCTGCTATTTATAGTGCCACATCTCAACTTTTACGTGGCCCGCATAAGTGTTAACAAAGGTCTACGCGGCCTGCGTCAAACCGGTCAAAAGGCGTAAAGGTGATCCGGGTCAGCTTATAGGTTCAACACGAGTCGGACACATGTCCATCACCGGGCCTGCGCCACACTTTTGATCTCTAGCGGCCCGCGTAAGACCCTTAAGAGGTTTATGCGGCCCGCGAACAAACGCAAAAACATTATTTTTAATTATTTTTATTAATATTTAAGGTATTCGGGGCCCGTTTTCACGTATGGGGTGTATTTTAGGATATATTGAGATATTTTAAAATATATTAGAGTGTCGGAAAATTTTATGAGGGTGTCGGTTTTATTTAGGGTTGTTATAACTTTCTCTATAATAGCATAGGCTTCGTTGGGTGTTTTTGTTCCAGGATCGCCTCTTGCATATACATCTAAACGTTCTTGCGAGTCGTAGTTGAGTCCTTGGTAGAAGTTCAACACAAGCTGCCTTTTGGACAACCCATGATGATGACATCAATCAAAGATCTTTGAACCTCTCCAAGCTGCGTAATAGAGATTCGCCTTCGTCCTGTTTGAATGTCATAATAACGGTTTTTAAGCTTAGCTGTCTTTTCCGGCGGGAAGTATTTTTGCATAAAATAGTTCTGTCATCTCGTTCCAAGTCGTGATGGAACCTGCTGGAAGTGACAAAAGCCAAGATCGGGCTTTGTCTCGCAAAGGAAAATGGAAAGAGTCGCAAACGAATTGCGTCTTCAGAAACGCTCTAATTTGGAAAGTCGAGCACA
This sequence comes from Helianthus annuus, assembly GCF_002127325.2. Taxonomy (NCBI): domain Eukaryota; kingdom Viridiplantae; phylum Streptophyta; class Magnoliopsida; order Asterales; family Asteraceae; genus Helianthus; species Helianthus annuus. The sequence continues at coordinate 79,973,469 of NC_035443.2, read as the reverse complement.
CTTCGAGAAATGATGCGATGTGCCGACCTGGATCTTCGTGATCCCCTTCCCATCAAACTGCACAGAGTTTTGTAACATGTTAATAATACTAGATTTAATTTCAAAACTCGGTGCTGCTATCGTAGGTCGGGGCGATGCTCGGTAGCAAGCCCTCTCCTCATGGACGGCGGTTTCATTCAAAGGCTGGTCGTCCTTTGCCATAATGCTTCCTGTGTCGTCCTCTGAACTCTCGTTGTCAGAAAGTATCACTGGTTCACCGATTGCGGCCACAATCCTTTGTGCAACGACAAGCGATCTTTCGCGAAGCCGCCTACTTCTTCTTAGGTTATTTTCAGGTTTGTTGGCTAGCTCAGCGTTAGCAGGTGCAGGGGACGTGGACATTAGCCTGCATGTAATAAGAAAGGCATTATACAGATAAAGAACATAATAAAAATTAAGAAATAAGTGATAATAATAACAATACATAATATACAAACATAAATAAGTAATGAAACAAATCTATTTTAAATATTTACTGGCTTACTTACTTATCACATCTGATAACTGTTTTTGTTTGTTATCAGAATTTCTGATGATGTAACCAGAAATCTGAGGAAAACTTTTTTTTATATATTAGAAAAATCTAATAAGTTCTGATAAAATTCTGATAAAAATCTGATGAAAGTTTTCGTTCCATTAGAATTTCTGATAAAATCCATCAGAATTACCAGAAAATCAGTTAAATTCATCTGAATTGTAAACTGTTGTTTTTAGAACATCTAATGGGTTTATCAAGAATGCATTAGAAAATCGGATAAATTCATTGGAATTCATCAGAAAATCTGATGACTTTATCAGAAAGTATATTTTATTTTTGTGGAGTAAATAAACAAATGAGTACAATAATTAATGAATAAGCTGTTAATTTAAACAATTGAATGGACAGAAATGAATAACTGAAAAACTGAATGTAAATAAATTAATGTAAGTAAATGCAGAAAAGAAATAAATATAATATATATAAGCGATTCGACGTGCGAACCCGAACATAAATATAAATATAACAGAAATGAAATAACTGAATTAAAATAATGAAATACTGAAATGAAATAAATAGAAGTAAATGGTTCGATTCCGAACACATACTGAATGAAATAAAATAAAAGAAATAAATGTTAGTTGAATAAATAAAATAAGAAGTTAGAGTGTTAGTAAGGTTAGTTGGTTAGCAGCTAGCTGGTTAGTAGAACAGAAAAAGAAAAGTTAGTCAAATGGTTAAACATTAACAAGTTAGTAATAAGAACACAATAAATGCCAAGATGTACAAGTATTTACAAGTATTAACAAGTATTAATAGTTTGTACACCGGTAAAGAATGATCGGATTGTTACATTAATTTTCGCCGTGGTCCTAGCAACGGCGCCAAAAACTTGACGTGGCGGTTATATACATTTATTACAGTATCCTCACGTTCCCAGCCGAAATGTGTTTTATATTTATAAAAATGGTTTATGCCTTAACATTAAAAACCACACACAACAAAGGAAAAGTGTATCCCATCATATATGCAGCAAAGTATTGGTAAGAGCTAGATATCGATCCATGGAACACGGGCGTTATAATGTATTAAATCTTTGTCATTAGATTATCAGATAAAAGGATAAGTGAATGGTTGTTTAACTAAGTTATTTAAATTACATCTAAAATATAAATATACTACTATCTTGTTTCACAAACAACCTAAACATGTTATCTATCAGATATGTCACAAAAGCACTTAATCAAATTTTTTCAATTTCGAGACAGCTAGTTACGGGTCTGGATTTCTAGAATTATGATTCTTCGGAAAGTTAACGCGATGGTCACATGTTAACCACCTAAAATCATTCATTAGCGAGCTATTGATATCTATTCATGCGAACCTTTAAAGATAGGTTATTTACCGGGTCGGATTCCTAACCTTACTTATCAAAGAAAGCAATACCGATGGTCACAATATAGCCACGAGGATAAGCAATTATGTAGATCATATAACAAACAATTTCACTTTACATGTCTTGAACATAAATCTACCATTTTCAGACTAGAACTACTAAACAAGGATCATAAACAGTATCTAAGAACATGCATTCAACACCATATAATTCATTAGAACCCTTATGTGCAAGAAAGTATTCCTAATCACAATAAGATATATCTTGTATAAAACAATACCCTGGTCTGGTTTCATGGTGTAAACAAAGTCTACAAACAAGTGATTAATCAAGAAATAGTTACCATCCCACTAACCACAGATTCATTATCCAAGATAATCAAACATAATCAGGAACTCAACATCAATGAAACATTCATTATATAATCATGAAGATTTCAACATGAAAAAGTACTAGGTTTCATACAAACAAGATTACAACATAAAGATTATTCAAGAAACAAGTCATTACTACTATTACATAAACTACATTAAACATAAACTAACATCAGCTCATAACTTGCCAAAAATGATCAGAAATACATGTTAAAGAACAAGGAATCGAACCATAAACAAGCAAGGAATTGATGGGTTGGATCGGTTATGCTTCCACTTGATCATTAAGCTTCAAATGGGTCTGATCAGGACCGCTTTGGAACCCAGAAATCGCCCAGAAACATGGAGAAAACCCAAAACACTTGAACCAGTAGCGAATGCTGCTATTTATAGGAGATTTCTTGATCGGCACGGTCGTGCCACGAGTCGCACGGTCATGTGACAGGTGTTGTCGGGTGACGTCAGTTTCTCCGATCCCAAGTCAGCCAAATGGACTAGTGGATAAGTTGCCTGGGTCATCAGATCGGTACGATAGTGCGGCGGATGGCACGGTAGTGCCATGTCATCAGATTCTTGTTCAGAAACCTTGGTCAGCCTTAGCATGGTCATGCGGCGAGTCGCATGGTAGTGCGGCCCGAGGAAAAGTTGTGCACTCCTGGTCGCACTGGCAGTGCTTCCGAGATCGAAACATCAGCACGGTCATGCCGTCAGATGGCACAGTCGTGCCATACCTGGCAGTCATCAGAATTTTGTTCTTTTCATCAGAAATGCATCAGAATTTTGTCCATTTTCATCAGAATTTTCCTTATGCTCTGTTTAAGACCTGAAAATATAAAAGTACCAGATTTGCACCTAAACGTTGTGTTTTCGGTCAAAAATGCTTAAAACGGAAGTGTTTTTGGGTATAAAAACATGTATAATTTAACGTATATCACTTACCCAAGAATTTCGCTACGGTAATTCCAACCATGGGAAGCACTCAGGAAGGTGTTCATTATACTACAATTTCTGCAAGATGTCTGGATAAGGAAGAAGATTGTAGGAGAAGACTAGCAATAGGCTATTTCGAAACTAGCTCTAGCGACAACCAGCAACGCTAAGGCAATTGAAGGACCTAAGAAGAATGCCAGAGCTTTCGTTTTGACAGCTGAAGAAGCCAAGTTGATTCCAGATGTGATTGCTGACGTACATGATTTTATACATTTATTTACATTATTTTCACACGCAACGAATTGGGTTTTAATATTTATAAAAATGGTTTATACCTTAACTTTAGAACACACACAACAAAGGACAAGTGTATCCCGTCATATATGCAAGTAAAGTATTGGTAAGAGCCAGATATCAATCCATGGAACATGGGCGTTATTAAGTACTAAATCTTTGTCATTTAGATGACCAGATAAAAGGATAGGTGAATGGTTGTTTAAAACTAAGTTATCTAAATTATATCTAAAACATAATAGACTAAAAATATGAAAAATAAATAATATCTTATTTCACAAACAACCTAACAATGTTATCTAGATATGTCACAAAAGCACTTAATCAATTTTCAATTGCAAGAAAACTAGTTACCGGGTCTGGATTTCTAGCATTATGATTCTTCGGAAAGTTAACACGATGGTCACACGTTAACCACCTAAAATCATTCATTAGCGAGCTATTGATATTTATTCTGCAAACCTTTAAAGATAGGTATTTACCGGGTCTGGATTCCTAACCTCACTTATCAAAGAAAGTAATGCCGATGGTCACAATACAGCCACTAGGATAAGAAATTAAGGAGATCATATAACAAACTATTTCACCTTTACAAGTCTTGAACACAAATCTACGATGTCAGCAATTTCAGACCAAAACTACTAAACAAGGATCATAAACAGCGGTTCAAGAACATGTAATCAACACCAATAATTCGTTTAGAACCCTTACGTGCAAGAAAGCATTCCTAATCAAAATAAGATATATCATGTATAAAACGAATACCCTGGTCGGTTTCATGGTGTAAACAAAGTCTACAAACAAGTGATTAATCAAGAAATAGTTACCATCCCACTAACCACAGATTCATTATCCAAGATAATCAAACATAATCAGGAAACTCAACATCAACGAAACGTTCTTTATATAATCATTGAAGATTCGACATAAAAAAGTACTAAAGATTCATACAAACAAGATTACAACACAAAGATTATTCAAGAAACAAGTTTATAACTACTATTACATAAACTAACGTCAGCTCAATACTTGCAAAATAATCAGAATACATTGTTCAAGAACAAGGAATTGAACCATAAACAAGCAAGGAATTGATGGGTTGGATCGGTTATGCTTCCACTTGATCTTGAGGCTTCAAATGGGTCTAATCAGGGACTGCTTCGGAACCCAGAAATCGCCTAGGAACATGAGGAAAACCCAACATTTGAAACCAGTAGCGAAATGGCTCTATTTATAGGACATTTTAATGATCGGCACGGTCGTGCGACAGGTGTTGGTCGGGTGGACGCCATTTTCTCCGATTCGAGGTCAGCCAAGTGGACTAGTGGACAAGTTGCCTGGTCATCAGATTGGCACGTCATGCCATGGATCGCATGGTAGTGCGATGTCATCAGAAAATTGATCAGAAAACTTGGTTTGGCTGTTGCACGGTCATGCGGAGGGTCGCACGGTAGTTTGTGGCCCGAGAAAAGGTTGGCACTAGCAGTCGCACGCGGCAGTGCTTCCAAGGTCGAACGATCCGCACGGTAGTGCCGTCAGGTCGCACGATCGTTGCGACACCTGGCAGTCATTAGAATTTTGTCCGTTTTATCAGATTTGCATCAGAATTTGTCTGTTTTCATCAGATTTTTCTTTTTGTACTCAGTTAAGACCTGAAAATATAAAAGTACCGGATTTGGTACCTAAACGTCGCGGTTCGGTTAAAAATTCTTAAAACGGAAGTGTTTTTGGGTATAAAAACATGTATAATTTAACGTATATCAATTGCCGGTAACGTTTTTAGTTAATGATATTTTTGCCAAAGTATTATTTGACTTTGGTGCAAACCAAAGTTTTATCAATACTTCTTTCTACAAACATTCTCAACCAACCATTAACTAACTTCAACAAGACTGTCTGGTGGAGACGACAAATGGAGAATCCATTAAGATAAGTGAAATCTTGCAGGGAGCAAGGATAGGAATTCTAAACCATAAATTTACTGTTAACCTTTACCCCATGAAATTAGCCGGATTCGATGTTGTATTAGGAATGGATTGGTTGGTTGCCAATCATGCCAGTATTTTATTGTGATCAAAAGTTAGTGCAAGTAAGTACACCAAAGGGTGAAAAGATCACAATTAAAGGAGATAAGCCAACCAGGTCAACCAAAATTCATCTCTGTGATGAAAACCTGCAAGCTATGCACGATAGGAGGAATAGTGTATATGATTTCGGTAATCATTAACACTAAAGGAAAGAATTAAAAAGATATTACCATAGTATCTAAATTCTCAGACGTGTTTCCAGAAGAGTTACCTAGATTACCGCCAGATGGAGAAGTTTGAATTAGAATTCACCTCATACCAGGAACGGCACTAATTGCCAAAGAACCATACCGATTAGCACCGATGGAAATGCAGGAACAGAAGAAACAGTTGGACGAACTGCTCGGAAAAGGTTTCATACAACCTAGTTCATCGCCATGGGGAGCACCGGTGTTATTTGTTAAAAAGAAAGACGGTTCAATGCGTATATGCATTGATTACCAGGAATTGAACAAGGTTACGATTAAAAATCGGTACCCACTAACGAGAATCGATGGACCTGTTCCGATCAACTTCAAAGAGCTCGATTCTTTTCCTAAGATCGGACTTACGCTCAGGATATCATCAATTGAAAGTACATGAAAAGGACATTCCTAAAACTGCTTTTCAGAACAAGGTACAGTCATTATGAATTTATAGTCATGCCATTCGGTTTTACCAATGCCCCAGTCGCATTTATGGACATGATGAACATGATATGTAAGCCATACCTGGATAAATTCATAATTGTCTTTATAGATGATATTCTAATTTACTCTAAGAGTAAAGAGGATCATGCAGAGCATTTGCATATACTTCTGACATTGTTAAGAAAAGAAAAGCTTTATGCTAAATTCTCAAATGTGAATTCTGGTTACAAGAAGTTGCAATTCCTTGGACATCTGGTTAATCATGAAGGAATTCATGTGGATCCCACAAAAATCGAGGCGATTACTAAATGGAAAGTCCCTGAGTCACCAACGGAAGTAAGAAGTTTTCTTGGACTGGCAGGATATTATAGACGTTTTATTTAAGACTTTTCTAGAATAGCCATTCCATTAACCAAACTGACCTGCAAATCAATAAGTTTGAATGGGGACCGAAACAGGAAGAAGCCTTTAGGATTCTTAAGCAAAGGTTAACCAACGCACCGATGCTTGCATTACCAGAAAGGAACTGAAGACTTTATAGTCTATTGTGATGCATACACATTAGGATACGGATGTGTGCTAATGCAACGTCAAAAGGTTATAGCTTATGCTTTTAGACAACTTAAGAAACATGAAGAGAATTATACATTCCGTGATTCTAGAGTTACGAGCCATAATTTTTGCACTTATGATTTGGAGACACTATCTCTATGGTAGTAGAATTATTATCTTCACAGATCATAAAAGTTTAAGATATGTTTTTTGGGCAAAGGAACTAAATATGAGACAGAGACATTGGATGGAAATTCATAGTGATTATGATTGCGATATCCAGTATCATGTAGGCAAAGCTAATGTAGTAACTGATGCTTTAAGAAAGTATCATGAAAAGCCAAACGAGTATGCTCTCTCAGACTAAATTTGCAGATAGATTTAAATGAGCAAATTAGAGAGGTACAAGAAATAGCAAATCAAGGACGAGTGCTGAAGGATTGAAAGGTATGATTAAGGAATTAGAGAAATGAACAGATGGAATTTAGAGATTCCATAAGAAACGGATATGGATACCTATTCAAGGGAACCTGCGAAATCAAATACTAGAAGAAGCCCATAAGTCTAAATACACGATACAACTGGTAGTGATAAGATGTATCAAGATTTAAGAAAGAATTTATAATGGATAGGAATGAAAATGGATATAGTCAACTACGTTGCTAAATGCCTAACCTATTCACAGGTTAAAGCTGAACATCAGAAACCTTCAGGGTTATTGCAACAATTAGAAATGCCAATATGGAAATGGAATGATAACAATGGATTTTTGTTACCAAATTACCCAAGAAACGAAAAGGTAATGATACAATCTAGGTGATTGTAGACTGATTGACCAAATCTGCTCATTTCTTACCTATGAAGGAAACTTTCAGTATGGAACAGTTTAGCCAAGTTATATGTAAATGAAATAGTTTCATTAAATGGAATTCATTTATCTATTGTATCTGATAGAGATAGCCGTTTTACTTCTCATTTTTTGGACAAGTTTCCAAAAAGCAATGGGAACCAGGTTGAATCTAAGCACAACTTATCATCCTCAAACGGACGGACAAAGCGAAAGGACAATTTAGACAATGGAAGATATGCTTAGAGCCTATATAATTGATTTTGGAGGAAATTAGGACGATTCATCTACCATTAATAGAATTTTCCTTACAATAACAGCTATCACACTAGCATTAATGCTGCACCTTTTGAAGCACTTTATGGACGAAAGTGCCGAACTCTAGTTTGTTGGGCAGAGATTGAAGCACTTGGTGAGAAACGGACCCGAATAACATTAATATTAAAATAAAACAAATAAAACAAATATTTACAGTGTCTCGCGGCCCACGACGGATGAGGCTCAGGTGTGTCCGTGGGGCACGACGGCCTTTACTTGCCGGATACTGCAGTGTGACACGTGTTACAACGTGTCAAGTCTAAAACTCGTGAACCAGCAACCCTAGACCTAGCTACAGGTGTGTGGAGGCCCGCGACAGGCTTGGCCCTAGGGCGTCGCGGGGCGCGAATGACTTCGAAAACAACTATAAAAAGGGCAGTTCAGCATCAGTTGCAACTCGCTCACTCCCTCTTCTCTCTCAACTTCTTTATAAGCGAAAATTTACAGCCAAAATATACCCCTAAAAAGCGAAGCTCTGCCTCGTTGTAAGTAATTATAACCCCCCGATCACGTATTGTTACCCTACCCGATTGATCTAGGGCTCCGTAACGCATGTCAAGGCTCTGTCTAACTCAGTCGTTGGATGTTCTATCTCGTGTTGTATGGCTAATGTGATTTGGATTATCTTACTAACACATGTGCATATGTTTAATTTTTAATAGATAATAACCAGGAAAAGCAACAGGAAGCTATAATATTACCTAAATCTACAGTGTGAGTACATTCTCTTTTCTTACCAAACTGTTTTTACAAAACCTCAAATGTTTTTAATTATACTTAACAGTGATTGAGTCTATGTAATCTACAATTGCTGCCGGTATGTGGGGTTTTGTATACACTACTTGTAAAGCCGTTACAATTGGACAATGGGTTAGCCAATGAGTAACATGACCATTGTCATGGAACCGTGGAACAGTAAAATGACAAATACTGAATGAGTATATTGGAAGATATAACATTGTAATCGCTCTCAATACTGGTAAAGTTATAAAAATTATTTTGATTAAACTGGATGCACTCGCCAGTATTTCTTGCTGATAAAACCTTTTTAAAACGCGTTTTCAGTTAACTTAATGTGAAGCTAATAAAGCCAGCTGGAGAGCACTGAAGGCGTAGAAAAGTGGCTATAAAAAGTTACCTAAATAAAAAGGAGTTTATGCCTTTCAATAATTAGGGTTTATCCCTATAAATGTATTGAAATTGAAAACTTGGGTTTTATCCCATTTATTATTATAAGAATTTGGTTGTTTTAAACTCTGATAAATATTTCCTAACTACGGTCCTGATGTATAAATTCCGCTGCCAAATTAATTAAACACCGATACCACTTAATCTACTCTCGCGGCACCTGCCCCTAGGGTTGGGGTCGGGCTGCAACACTTAATACGAAAATCATGACTAGAGCTGAACTAAGTGATAAATATCAAAAGGATAAACATCTAACTGATGAAGTTGGCAATATGTTTTTGGAGGGCGATCTTGTTTGCAGCTTTTGTAGAATGATATGCATCCCAAAAGAAATATTTATTCCTATCTGGGCATGGAAGTTCAAACAATAAACATGTAAGAGCACCATTGTTCGATCCAGTTCCACAACACACCCGATTCACCACCCTACAAAACGAGTTGAAATTTTGATAAAAAGAAATAATGTGATTTATTCTACAAATATGATTATACAAGGTGTAAACGAGTGATTTCCATATCACCCATATTTTCATGCTCCCATCATGATCAATAATCTGCAACAACATATTGTACACAACAATTTGTAATCTGCAACAATAACATAATCTAGGAACACTATTTGCAACAAAATATCATTCATATATTCATCCCCTAACAACTCTTTCTAATCTATAACAATATGATAATCTACAAATACTATTTGTGAAGAAGTTGAACTAAACAGAAACTACATATTTTCGATTGGTACCTGAATCAAACAGATTAAAGTTGTTTTTGAAATAGAATTGAATCGACATACCTGAACAAAAAACATTGTAGGGTTTGCCGCCGTGTAGGTTTGGCGTCCCGTGTAGGAATTCAACGATACCAAGGAGAGATGATAGAGGGTGTCGATTGTGGGGAAAGAGAAGCAGGAAGTGATGGTCAAGGGAAGGGGAAGAAGGGCAGAGTGTTGCAGCGTCGTGGAGAAGGCCTAAGGGAATGCACGTTTGACTATCCATATTGATTGTATATATTAGAAATAGGGCAAGGTTAAACTAGGTAATTTCAAATGAAAGGGGGGAAAATATGTAATTGATTTTTGGGTTGGGGTAAATATGTAATAAGAGCACTTAGGAAGGGGAAAAATGTAAAGATCCCTATTCAAAACCCACCATCTTCAACCTTTTCTTCACTTTCTATCTCAATAATCACTACAGATAGTGCGATTTTTGTCACCAATCAATGATTTAAACACCTAATCAACGTGTTCTTCAACTTTTTTGAAGAAACCAGGTTTAGTTTCTTACAATATTGTTGGACCGTGTTCCGACCCTAAACAGTCAGTTGAGAACGTTCATCTTCACGTACGAAGGCGGAATCAACGTACATGAAGTACACAGCTTTTCCTATTCAATTCCTTCTTTTTATTGCTTTCGGATACTGTTTTGACAGAGTTTCGTTACCACAAGCATGAACAGTTCCGCTCCCAACATACACATATATATATGATATGGTTTCGCTCATCTATACTATATATAGTCTCATGCTTTCGCTTATACGACATGCCGTATAAGCGAAACTATCACTTAAACTACATGAGTGACGTGATGTCGTGGGTCACGCAAATTTAATCCCTAAACAACTGTAGTTAGCGGTAGTAGGGTATCGAACTCAGGGAGTATGTGGAAAATGTGTTGATTGTGTAGCTTTGTATTTATACTAAAATTAAACTAAATTGCAGAAATTTAAAATTCAAGATTGTGGATTGTTGTTTTGGAAAACTAACTTACGAACTAATTCAAATCAAAGTAGGTTGTAAACAATTAGGAGAGAACAGTGATCACCCTAGGTTTCAGTTTCTTCGAACAGTTGTGTGCAATTTCACTAGAAAGAGTTACATAGACATAACTCGTGTATGTGTGATTGAAGTGATAAAAGGGAACAAAGTACTCGGATTAGATAATGCGAGGTTGTTTCCCGATGACCTATTAACCAATAACCAACCCTAACCCTTCCCGTGATATCTCGGTTGCCAACGGCACCAAGAACGTACGATCGAGACCAGAAATTGTAATATAGATTAACACGCTACAATCAATCAAACATACACCATGACATTCAAGCAACGCAAGATATCATTCTAGAAATGCAGAAATTTAACACACAAAAGTCTTAGAAACATTCACCTAAGATGATCACCGAAGAGTTTAGCCGGACATGGCTCGGTGAATCATCGTCAACATTAATCTAGTGTTCATACGAATTAAAAACACAAACCGAATGTTTAGAATTGTTCACAAAGCAAGCAAATACTCCAAATTCGCCTCCCAAGTCTCCAAGAACCGTCAATGATGAGATAATACCAAAAGACACACAAAAACGAGTATATTGTGGCAGTTACACTTTTCACGTTCAGGCACCACCGTAAATTACGGCTCCACCGTAATTTACGGTGGTCATCAAATGTTACGGTGAGTCAAGCCTGGTTTACGGTGCAAGAATCAACAAAAATCATGTCTACCGTAAATTACGGTAGGACCGTAATTTACGGTACTCAGCAGCCTTGTCTCCTTTGTTTCGTCTTGTGTTTCTCTCGACCCGTTTTCCACCAAAGCATTCATGAGCTGCCTTTTATCCATCTCTTATCTCCTAATTCGCACCTGAAACATAAGCATCGTAGTTATCTAATCCAAGATAATTACACGGCTAAATGGAGGATTATTTCATGTTTTAACATACTTAAGGGTTGTCCAAAGGACCACCCGTCACATCCCCACACTTAACCGTTGCTTGTCCCAAGCAACTCATCAACATAGCTTCGAAACAAGTGATCAAATCAAACCAAACAAATCATGCAATTTCTTTACCAACCCCTTTTTAATGCCCAAGCAATGCACCCCTCAAATTCTCTCCTCTCGGCTACAAGTGGAAACTAGCAAAGATAAGCTAGGCACACACTAGGCAAACGGGTGGTTGCACAATCATAAGCTTGTACCTGAATCAATCTTCTCCTATAATGGGTCAAACATGAATGCAAATCAAAGGGGCTTAAAGGTTGTAACGTGGCTAGGTGTATGGGTAGGAAATGGAATATATATGAGTAGCGAAAATTCGACCCGGTCTTTTTATTACAACTACCAAAAACAACTAACAATGCATACTACTATATACAAGACAATGAAACCTTTTTTTTTTTTCTTTTTTTTTTCTTCATTTTTTTTTTCTTTTCATTTTTTTTTTCAATCACACAATACGATAATACACTAACCATGACTATTTCAAACTCATAAACTACTAATTATATCACTAATGCTATAAGACCGGGTCAAATTTGGGTACATTTTCAAGTAAGTAGCTAGGGGAAACAAATGATAGGCTTTAGGCACAAAATTGGGCAACTAAATGACCAAACCCCCGCCCCTCTCACTCCATGCTCATATATATAACTTATGAGGTCCAACCCCCCAAATCCCACACTCACTCACACAACCGACGAGGCTACCTAATGCCCTTATCCTTTCTACATTCATGTCTAACAAAGATTCAAATTGCATTCAAGCACAAGTTCTAACGACCCCCACCCGTAGCCACTCTCATCAAAGATTATTTATATACACGTGTGGCTACAACTCTTACCAAGAATGAAAAGGGTAATAAGGGTTGCCGGTGTATTGACTTGGGGATAAATTGGGGCGACAAGATTTCACATTGTTTTGCTCGGCTTAAAATTTTTTCAAAAATCTTCAAAAAATTCCCCCCATCCCCACACTTGGGATACATTGTCCCCAATGTATGGCTTGGGAGGTTTTGATCACTACTTCAATCAACATCCACAAGAAGCTTCTCATCTCAAACCCCAAATTTCTTTTTTTTTTGTATTTTTTTCATTTTATATTTTTTTTTATGTTTTTCATTTTAAACACAACACCACCAACCAACCAAACCCAACAATCAATCATATGATCAATCACCACCCATCCTCCCACCATAATCAACATAAACCAACAAATATATACAAACTATACAAGAGAGAGAATACCACCTGATCAATAATAACGCGGTCCTGGGGCCCAAAAATGGACGACATCATATCGCTCCATTCTCCAAACCCGAACGAGCCGCTACTGCTTCCCTCTTGTTGTTGTGGTCCCTCTTGCCGTCTTGGATCAAGCCACTGAGAATGGTGGAGTTGTGGAGTCGGATACGAAACGCTGCCATCATACGGTGGCAATGAGGCATAATCCACATGTTGTGGATCCTCAACCACCGGCCTTCCGGCATGCCAATCCGCATGCATCCGCCTCATCTGATCATCGTGATATCGGTTATTCATTTCCACCTCCTGCGAATATGCGTGGGTCCGGTGCCATAATTCATTGCGGTCGAAGCTATGTTTAAGCGCCCGCTCAATACTAGCGCTATTCCGCGTGCCTTGATCAAATAACGACCTCTCCGAACCCGACCAAGTATCAAAGATGGCCGCCGGCGGGCGTTGGCTCTCGATCACCTCCTGCATTGAACCACTATAAGCCCACCCCGGCTCATATGGTTGCTGCGCATAGTCGTAAAATGTGCCACCATGACCACCATGAAAAGCCCCAAACCAACATTTGCACCACCCGTTGGCTCATCTGCGTAATCATCATCCCCACTCGGAATTAACTCTTCATCGCTTTCAGGTTCATCCGGTTCTCCCGGTAACAACTCCCTTGCACCTAATTTCAACGCCCTCCACCGTTGACCCTCCGATTTCAGCTTGTGATAACGTTCAGACGAAGTGTATGTCCAAACGTTTCCCAACCTATCCAAAGTAAAAGGCAAGTGCCTTTTCGTTAAACCACGGTCTTCAGATGTGAGTGCCTTCTGCTGTTTCATTAAGCCGTTATGATGCGCAGTACGGGACAATGTCTCTCCCGTATTTGTTCCGGCATATCCACAAATGGTGCATAATCAGGTAGCGAATTGGAAAGCGTGGGGAGCCATGCATCAATGAATACAGAACAGGTATCTCTGGAAACCTCACCTGCTCTTTATCCCCTCTCCTTGGGATGACATTAAGTAAACAGATCGTATGCAAGAGCTTGGCTTCTATCTTCAGATTTTTTCGGTATAACACGCCACCATACCTACCGGGCAAAAACAAATCCGCCAACATACTGTTCCATGTCACATGCTTCTCGGGTTTGAGCAATAAATCATCAAGCGTGGGAATCATGTACTCCCTAGTTGGAAGGCTATCATATTTTCCCAACTTCTTCAACGTATCGAATGACATTTCAACTGGTACCCCATGTACCGTCCCAACCAACTTCATTTGTGATGGCCTGTGGAAGTTGTGACATTTAAGCGTTGCCATCCACTCCTGAATCTCAGTCAAAAACAAATTGCTCTTATCCTTATCCCAACACTTGAGTGCTCCTTCCCAACCCAAAGCACGGAACTTGTCATACACCCCGAACTGGCCCAACTGAGGCTCATCAACATCTCTTTCACAGATGAATGCGGCCGCTTTATTCTTTAACTTGTTCATGCAATCGTTATACAAAGTTGGCTGCCAAATTTCGGGTTGGTCATCCAACGACCCCGAATTCCACACCGGTTTATCTCTTGGGTCTAACTGCATCTCTTCTTCTTCCTCGCTTTCGCTTTCACTAACCCTACCCAGATATTGCCTCTTCTTCGATGGCTGCTCCTTCTCCTTGCCCTTGCCTCTTGATGAGGATGAACTTGACCCCGGCTTTTCCTTTGTCTTTGCCATTTCCTACACACATGAAGAAACAACAAAACAACACAAAAATTAACATTCTCTTCACAAATCATCCCCACACTTGCTTGTTGCCATGGTTGTAGATGTTAGTGAACCCAAAGTGTATCAAGGATTTTTCAAAAATTGGGCATGGTGTCTCTACCATGTAGAGCATCCCACAAGTTCACTACTTTAACCATAATTCCTACATCTACAACCATCAACCATGTTCAATAACAATTCCATACTCATATCCTAGCAACAAGCAAGTGGGCAAGAACATATAACCTAAATCACCTTGTTTTTCACAATGCATCTCCATAATATAGTAAAATAAGTGTTCATACCTTGTTTCAAGATGAGAGGATGCTTGTGAAACTAAAAATCCCAAAACCCCCAAATTATCTCAACCTAGGGTTTCAAACTTCGACCCCAAAACCGCGTTTTCTCTGGAATTCCTCCTCACAATCACGAAGCTTGGGAAAAATTAGTCGATTTAGACCAAAACCTCACTTGATTTGGACAAAGATTGAGGATTTTATGAAGAAAAGAAGGTGGAGAAGAAGAAGAATGAAGGTTCTTGGAGAAGAAGAGGTTGGTGAAAAGTGAGAGAAAATGATGGATGGGGTTTAATGCACGTGAAAGGCTGTTTATTTTCGCTTTTATTGTTTTTTTTTTTTTTTTTTTTTTTTATATCCATACGGAATCCTAGCGACCGACAACATTTTCACCGTACCGTAATTTACGGTCTCACCGTAAATTACGGTGAGACCTGGATGTCAAATATTCACCGTAATTCAGGCTGTTTCCACCGTAAACCCCAACCATTTTTTCACCACCGTAAATTACGGCAATACCGTAATTTACGGTAACCTGCAGGCCTCAATTTTCACCGTAACACAGAGGGTTTTCACCATAAAACTCAAAAAATTTTTAACAACCACCGTAAATTACGGCTCCACCGTAATTTACGGTGGACACTGGGCATGTGCATTTTGGTAAAACTTGAAGTTTATGTGACCAATTTTTTTTAGATTTTTAAAATTTTTCGATTTTTTTATGTTTTTTAATTATTTCAAAAACTTGGAAAAATCACCCTACCCCCTCAAAAATCCCGTGTTGTCCTCAACACGATGTAAGAGCAATTCGCGACCCGAACTTCCCCACACTTGTTTCGAACACGGACTTCGAGGAACTATGGCAATTATGCAACTATACAAACAAAACAAAACAAAACTACTATGTACACTATCACCAAACCTGGGCCTCTTACGATTGTTCCTCCTCAACCGGGCGTAGGATGTAGCCCGCTTTGTCAAGCTCCAAGTTGTTGATGTCATTGCCATCCAAATACGGCTTTAACCGGTGACCGTTCACCGTTTGTTGTTTCAATGTTCGCTCGTCTTGAATGTCAACATCTCCGAACCTTCCCACTCGTCGGACAACATAAGGGCCCATCCACTTGCTCTTTAGTTTCCCCGCGAACATTTTCAACCTTGAATTGTATAACCACACTTTTTGACCCACTTCAAAGTTCTTCTTCTTTATCTTCGCATCATGAACCTTTTTCAGTTTGTCTTTGTATGCGGATGCACACTCATACGCTTGGTCCCTTATCTCTTCAATTTCATTCAGTTGAAGCTTCCTCGCCCGACCCGCTTCATCATAGTCCGCATTCACTGTTTTAATTGCCCAATATGCCCTATGTGCCAACTCCATAGGCAAATGACATCCTTTCCCGTAAACCATTCGATACGGAGTGGTATCAAGTGGGGTTTTGAAAGCCGTGCGATATGCCCACAATGCATCATCAAGCTTGCTTGACCAATCTTTCCTATCCGTTCTAACCGTTTTCATTAGAATTTCTTTGATTTGCCGGTTAGATACCTCCACTTGACCACTTGTTTGTGGGTGGTACGGTGTAGCCACACGGTGATTCACACTATATCTCTTCAACAACTTTCCAAAATTGAAATTTTTAAAATGTGAACCACCATCACTTATTATCACCCGAGGTACACCGAAACGAGAAAAAATGTTGGATTGCACAAACTTACATACAACGGAATGATCGTTGGTCCTTGTGGCAATAGCTTCAATCCATTTCGACACATAATCAACCGCAACCAATATGTATAAAAACCCATTTGAGTTTGGGAAAGGACCCATGAAGTCTATTCCCCAAACATCAAATACCTCCACTACCAAAATTGGTTGCAACGGCATTTCATCACGTTTCGAAATGCTTCCCATTCTTTGACAATTGATGCAATTTCGGGCATACTCACGAGCATCCTTGAAAATCGTGGGCCAATAAAACCCACTCGATAACACCCGATAGCCTGTCTTATTCCCACTAAAATGGCCCCCACATGCGGATGAATGAGCATGGGTCAATATCTCTAAAACTTCAGTTTCGGGAACACATCTTCTTATCACTTGATCAGCCCCGATTTTGAACAAGTCGGGTTCGTCCCATATATATTGCTTCACTTGACTAGAAAACTGTTGTCGTCTCTTCTTAGTCCAATGATTTGGAATCGCACCCTTGGCCAAATAGTTAACATAATGAGCATACCAAGGGGCAACATAAGTAGAAACGGCCAACAATTGTTCATCGGGGAACCGTTCATTGATTTCACTTGCATCATCTACACCTTCCAACGGGATTCGGGACAAATGATCCGCGACAACATTCTCACATCCCTTTTTGTCTCGGATCTCAAGATCAAACTCTTGTAACAATAAGACCCACCGAATCAACCGCGGCTTTGCATCCTTTTTCTCCATCAAGTACCGAACCGCACTATGATCCGAGTAAACCACTACCTTGCTTCCCCAAATATACGAGCGAAACTTATCCAAAGCATACACCACCGCTAGTAACTCCTTCTCGGTTGTGGTGTAATTAAGTTGCGCTTCGGATAAAGTTTTGCTTGCATAGTAAATAACCACCGGCTTCTTGTCAACCCGTTGACCCAAAACTGCACCAATAGTGGTATCGCTTGCATCACACATTATCTCGAACGGCTTTGACCAATCAGGTGGTTGCAAGATAGGCGCCTTGACCAAATGTTCCTTCAAAACAGTAAACGCTTGCATACATTCATTAGTAAAGTCAAACGGGACATCTTTTAATAACAAATGCATAAGGGTTTGGTAATAACACTAAAACCTTAATGAACGTCGATAAAAACCCGCGTGTCCCAAGAATGACCGTACACCCTTAACATTTTTAGGAGTGGCAATGATGAATTACCCGTATCTTTGCCTTATCCACCTCCATCCCCCTTTCCGAAATCACGTGTCCAACACAATGCCCTCTTGCACCATGAAGTGACTTTTCTCCCAACTTAGCACCAAATTTTTTCTCAACGCACCTTTTAAAACCTTTTCCAATTCGTTGAGACAAGCATCAAAAGTAGTGCCAAAAATGGAAAAATCATCCATGAACACTTCGAGCGACTCTCCAACCATGTCCGAGAAAATACTCATCATACCATCGTTGAAAAGTTGCCGGAGCATTACACAACCCAAACGGCATTCGCCTAAAGGCAAAAGTGCCGTATGGGCATGTGAAGGTGGTCTTGTGTTGGTCATCCGGGTGTATGGCAATTTGATTATAACCCGAATACCCATCTAAGAAGCAATAATATTTTGACCCGACAATTTTTCAATAAATTTTGGTCAATAAAAGGTAGCGGAAAATGGTCCTTAGAAGTGGCGGCATTCAGTTTTCTGTAGTCAATACACACCCGCCATCCGGTAACCGGTCGGGTGGCAATTTGTTCACCACTTTCGTCCTTGACTACTTGAATGCCCGGCCTTCTTAGGCACAACTTGGGGTGGACTCACCCAAGCACTATCCGAAATCGGATAGATGATTCCCGCATCCAACCATTAATTACCTCCTTTTTTACTACCTCCCTTAGGTTCGGGTTCAACCGCCTTTGAGCTTCTCGTGGTCGGTTTGGCATCTTCGGTTGTGATAATTTGTGCATGACGATGATGGACTAATTCTTTAGGATCGGCAATCGTCCATTCCAATAGCACCCTTGTTCGCTTTTAACACCTCCATCAAGGCTTGCTCTTGTGCCACTTCCAAATAGAGGCAATAATGACCGGCAAAGTGTCATATCCCCTAAAAATACATACTTCAAGTGGCCCGGCAAGTCCTGAGCTCTAAACTTTGGTGGTTCCTCCACGATGGTTTTTGTACCCGAATCGATTTTCCACCGGTAGACCCTCGAATTGATGGTCCATGGTGTCTACCTTCTTTCATCGCCATCACATCTTGTGCTCCTCTTCAACCCGTAATGCATAAGCATGTACCTGTTCAGAAAATCACACAGCAAATATCCAAACCATCCTCCTCATACTCATGCGGGTTGCATCCATCTACTATGTCTGCCATAAAACACTCATCAACACCGTTAGCATTAGAATTGTTAGTGAAAACATTCAAACGCATTTTTCGATTTCCGAATGCCATATCAACCGTACCAAATCTACAATCGATAATAGCATGTGCGGTGCTTAAAAATGGCCGACCCAAAATTAATGTTTTGTTGTTGTTTAGGGTCCGCCGATGAGTAGTCCAAAACCTAAGAAGTCCACCGGGTAGTAAAACTCATCAATTTAACAATAACATTTTGAACCATACCCCGGGGCAACTTATGAGACAAATCGGCCAAAACAACCGTCGTCTCCACCCTTGCTAATGGACCAAAGTCATATTGGTCGTATAATCCCCCCGGTAAAATGCTAACTCCGGCTCCAAGATCTAGCAATGCCTTAGCCATTTGAAATTACCAACTTGTACATTAATCAATGGCGTGCCTGGATCTTGAGCTTAGGAGGAAGCTCCCCATTCAACACCGCACTCCACTGCCCGGTCAAATCTACCCGCTTAGGCATTTTTTCTTGTTTTGCCTCTTTTGTGTGCATAATTCTTTTAAAAAATTTTGCATAAGCGGGAACTTGTTTTATTGCATCAAGAAGTGGGAGATTTATTTAACTTGTTTGAACTATCCCACATTTCCTCTTTTGATGACCCCTTGTACAATAACATTTTTCTTTCCCGGGTCAAGTAAAGCGATGGGAATGGAACTTGACTCGGTTCACCCTCCTATTTTTCATTCTTTCATTTTTACTTTTTTCACTTTCACCCAACCCGGTTTTTTAATAGTTGTTTCTTTTGGTTTAACCGGTGCAAGTTCATCATCACTTTCCATTCCCGTGATGTCCTCACCACCCCCTCGACCAATTCGGGTGACAAATTGGCCTTAAACTCTTTACCAACTTCTTAACACACTAACATGGTTAATATTAACATTACCTCGTGAACGAACCATGTGAAGGGTTACCTTTGTGTCGCTTGGAAGTTGACCCTTACCTTTCTTTAGTTCCGCCACATCGGTTGCTAATTGCCCCATTTGAGTCGTTAGTGACTGGATGCTTTTATCGCGAACCTCATCTTTTTGCATCCGCACTTCATCAAGTTGATTTCGCTTTTGCATTTCCAATTGCATGCTTTTAAGCATCTCCATCACCTCATTTCCACCCGAAGATCCCCTTTGATCTTGACCCGTTTGGTATTGTTTTTGATACCCTTGGTTATTTCCGCCCGGTACCCACCTTGGTTATTATAAGATGGCCGTGAACCAAAATTACCTTGGCTACCTTGAAAATTTGGGTTCGCTTGATTTGACGGGTTCCCATATCTAAAGTTCGGGTGATTCCTCAACCCGGGGTGGTAGGTATTAGAATTCATGTTGTTGTAGTTCCTACCACCTCCTCCTTGGCCTTGACCTTGGACCGCATGAACTTCCTCATATTGCCCTTCCAACATTCCTTGGCAATTTTCAGCCGCGTGACCTATTTCATTACACAAAGCACACACATCATAAATTTGATTAGTAGTTTGAACATTACCTTCATCTATGGCATGCACTTGTGGTCGGTTAGTTGTCGGTCGGGCTCTCCTCGAAGCTTGGGCTTTCCTTTTTGATGTAGTTGCCATACTCTCCAAAAACTCCCAATCTTCATTCTCATAATTCGTTCCAAATGTCCCTCCGGTGATAGACATTAAATCCCGTGCATCTTCGGCACTTAACCCCTCATGAAAAGCGTTCATTAACTCCCATAACTCAATCCCATGATGAGGGCAGTTTTTAATCATCATGTTAAAACGCTCAAACGCCTCATGGAACATCTCACCGTGTTGTTGTTGAAAGCTTCTCAACCCCTTCCGCGCATCATTAGTCTTTTGGGCGGTGTAGAATTCATCCAAAAAGGTTTGTTGCATCTCCCCCCATGTATATTGATGCGAAGGTAATGTAGAACCATTTCTTTGCTTTCTCCAAAAAACTGAAATAAGACTAACTTGACTTCATCGGCCGAAAAACCTTGACTCCCAAAAGTGTTGCAAATTGAGTCATAGGCCTCTAGATGGAAATACGGCTCCTCCGTTGCTAACCCTTTATACTTCGGTAAACTTTGCAACGAGTTGTTCTTACTTCAAAAGTTCTCCCTTGGTTGTTGTGAGGGATAACCACCGGTGAGGGTTTTGAGTAATGATTGGCCTGAAATGTGCCTCTATTCCCCTTGCTTGTTCTCTAAGATGTCTTCGTGGCACACCATACCTACCTCTCGGAATAATCGGCCCATTCGGTCTTGGTACTTGCCCTTGTGGTGCGATCGGTTGTTGAAACTGTTGTGGTCGCATCGGTGGGCGCTGAGGCGGTCTTTGAAATGGTTGTTGGTGTACATGTTGTGGCCGGACCTGTTGCAATGGAATCGTGTTGTGGCATTGGTGGCCCTTGTGGTCTTGGCCGAATATGTTGTGGTATAAGTTGTTGATGTTGCATTCCACCAACACTCGCCATCCCTTGAGATTGACTGAACATACCCAAAATCCCTTGATCACCATAATCTCCATAACCATACCCATCATCTTCATACCCCTCAAAGTCTTCAAATCCCTCATCATAATCACCCCCTTGCATTCCCGAGTTTGCCCAAATGGAATGTTTGAATACTGAAAACCCGATTGTTGTGGTCTAAAGGATGGGTAGTATGCACAATAGTTGAATTGGGTGCAATTGTGAAGGTAGATGATGATTGACCCGTAGTTGGGGGAAAGAAGTGAGATAATGGTGGGATTGTGGTGGATGGATCGTAAGTGATGGTAGGCTCATTTTGAGTGGTGATTGGTTGAGTGGAATTGGTTGGTGTAAATCCAGCGGTGGTATTAGGTAATGTAGTGTTTGGTGATGGTTGGGTGGAAGTAGGTATAAAGGATGAGGTTGTTTGACTGGTTGTAGTGGTATCTGAGAATCAGCCATGATGTTTCTCGGTGTAATGGGTGAAGTAGGTGAACCAATGATTTTGTTTTCTCGCACTAAAACTCGGTTTTGTCGTAGCGTTCTTTCAATTTCCGGATCAAACGATAGCGGTGATGACCTGTGAGAGCCTCTAGTATGCATACACCTGAAGTACCTGCACACTAAACACAACCAGCGTAAACCCGAAAATAACAAACAAAACTATTAAACTAACACACGTTGCGCACTACTCCCCGGCAACGGCGCCAAAATTTGACGTGATGTCGTGGGTCACGCAAATTTAATCCCTAAACAACTGTAGTTAGCGGTAGTAGGGTATCGAACTCAGGGAGTATGTGGAAAATGTGTTGATTGTGTAGCTTTGTATTTATACTAAAATTAAACTAAATTGCAGAAAATTAAAATTCAAGATTGTGGATTGTTGTTTTGAAAACTAAATTAAGAACTAATTCAAATCAAAGTAGGTTGTAAACAATTAGGAGAGAACAATGATCACCCTAGGTTTCAGTTTCTTAAACAGTTGTGTGCAATTTCACTAGAAAGAGTTACATAGACATAACTCGTGTATGTGTGATTGAAGTGATAAAAGGGAACAAAGTACTCGGATTAGATAATGCGAGGTTGTTTCCCGATGACCTATTAACCAATAACCAACCCTAACCCTTCCCGTGATATCTCGGTTGCCAACGGCACCAAGAACGTACGATCAAGACTAGAAATTGTAATATAGATTAACACGCTACAAACAATCAAACATACACCATGACATTCAAGCAACGCAAATATCATTCTAGAAATGCAGAAATTAACACACAAAAGTCTTAGAAACATTCACCTAGGATGATCACCGAAGAGTTTAGCCGGACATGGCTCGGTGAATCATCATCAACATAATCTAGTGTTCATACGAATTAAAAACACAAACCGAATGTTTAGAATGTTCACAAAGCAAGCAATACTCCAAATTCGCTCCCAAAGTCTCCAAGAACCGTCAATGATGAGATAATACCAAAAGACACAAAAAACGAGTATATTGTGGCAGTTACACTTTTCACGTTCAGGCACCACCGTAAATTACGGCTCCACCGTAATTTACGGTGGTCATCAAAGTGTTACGGTGAGTCAAGCCTGATTTACGGTGCAAGAAAAAAAATCATGTCTACCGTAAATTACGGTAGACCGTAATTTACGGTACTCAGCAGCCTGTCTCCTTTGTTTTGTCTTGTGTTCTTCTCTCGACCCGTTTTCCACCAAAGCATCCATAAGCTGCCTTTTATCCATCTCTTATCTCCTAATTCGCACCTGAAACATAAGCATCGTAGTTATCTAATTCCAAGATAATTACACGGCTAAATGGAGGATTATTTCATGTTTTAACATACTTAAGGGTTGTCCAAAGGACCACTCCGTCAATCCTTATTAATGTTATTAGTTACCATGTTATTATAGTAAGGAAACCCGCGCGATGCTGCGGAACACGAAAAACACACTAACAGAAACACCGGTAGTTAGTCCGTTAGCTAACCTTGTTAGGATCGGAGGGTTTCGTGATTGTGTTTGTTTGTATAATTTGAACAAATCAAATAGAAATGAACAGAGTTTAAGTGTAGCGGAAATGAATTTGTAAACACAATCAAAGAGGGAGATAGTTTTGATAAACATTTGCTTTTCATTAAGTTGAAAGATTACAAATCAAAGCAAAACTTTACAAGTATGCTTACAAACTAAACTCCCCCTCAGCCTGTTACTCCATGGTTGGTTGCACAACTGAGAGTACTGCTGCATTTATAGACAATCCAAACAACTGAGGCATCTCAGCTGAAGTCACCATGAAAGCGACGTCTAACAGCCTAACAACCTGTAACAACCGTTCTTATATAAATACTGCATTTATTAACCACTGATTCTACATAAAACAAGTAATATACTAAAGTACTGCTATCCTCTTCCATCAGTGCGTTCCTCAAAGTTGATGAGTCCTTGAGTGGGCAGTGCTTTGTCATCAGTAGATAGAACCAGCAGTGTTTACTTCTTCAGGGCTTTGTCAGAAGCTTAAAGGGTAGCAGCAGTTGTATACGGACAGTGGATAGAGAGCCACCAGTTTTGGCTTTCATTATATGTTCCTCTGTTAGGGTTCAATCCCAACAATTTCCCCCTGGAACAGATAATGCCAAAACCCTTCATTATTCTGGATTTTTATTTCTCATCAGAAGTTCCCTAGCTTGTCTTTTAAATTCTTCTTCAAAGTCTTTGGAACTTGAGTCACCCTCATCCCTGCACAGTGAAAGTTCAAGGAGATCCTGCAAATCTTCAACACCAAGACTTAGTGCTTCTTTCCTTGATATGTACTTCACTTCCCCATTGGATCTGACCAAGGTCAATACGTGGGTCTTTTGATCAGACATCCACTTTAGTACTTTTGAACCCAATGGGTTTCTTGGGAGAGATTTATTTTCTGATGAGTTTGAAGAAATTGGTCTTGTGAAAAGTTGTAAACTTTCAGACATTTGTTTGAAGGCCATTTCGATGACATTATTTGATGCAGCTATATCTTCTGCAGTCTCTCTTTCAATCTGCTCTTGCCTCTTCTTTTGATCTAGTTCAATGTCTGTCATGTCTGAAGTGTTTGGTGATGCAGGTTTGGTTAATATCTTTTTGGCAAGGTCTTGAAGCTTTTCTGATTTGTCTTCTTTTAGATCCATTTTCTTGATGGCTTCTGTGAAATACTCAGCTTCCTTTTCTTTTTCTTCTTCACTGGTCAGCAGTTTTCCTTTTTCTTTGTTTTCAACAATCATAGGGTTATCCGCTGATGTGATCCGTGTTTTAAGAGCATCAATCTACTGTTCTAGCTTTTTGTAATCAGGCTTCTTAGAAGTGTCTGAGACTGTTATCCTTCTTTTCTTAAGCCTTTCATAAGCCTCGTCGGTATACCTGCTTTGTCCATTTTGCTATGGCTTCAGCAGTATCCACCTTAGCATCTACCAGCTCTTGCTTCTTTCTTTTATACTCAAATGTAAGGTCAGCAATGAGCTTTTTGAATTTGTTCCAATTTAGAGCTGTCTTCTTCTTTTTTGAATCGTTTTTAATTCTTTCAATCCTGTTTGCCTCATGCTTTAAAGCAACTATTGGCCATCCTTCAAATTGTTTTTCTTCAGCGGGATAGAATTTTTCTTTCATGATATACACAAGATATTCTTTTCTCATTTTATTTCGTTGATCTGTCTTTTCTTTGTTTAGATCTTCTGCATAGTCTTCCATCTGCTTGACCTTAGTGAGCAAAAATTCCAATTTTTCAGAGATGGCTTCGACACTTTGACCTTCACATTCAACTTTTGCTCTTATTTTAGCCTGTCTTGCTTTGAGCTTGAGATATTCATCCATATCTTCTGGGACTATGAAGCCGATGAGAGAAGGGAATCTTCTTGTTGAAGGATCATCCTTGATGTAGAATTGTCTCATCTCATTTTTTACAGCTTCCAGTTCCAGTGGATATTTTGCAGCATTAGGATCATGTTTGTCTTCATCTTCCTGAGTTATTTTTCTTTTTCTGGAGTAAATTTTATTCACTGAAGGAGTGCTTTTGGGTAATTTGTTGAGTGGAGTGAAGATGGTTTGAAGTGAAGTGAGGGTAGTGGTGAATGGTGTCTGACTAACAGTTGTTGAAACAACTGGTGTTTCAACTACTGTTGCCATTACAACAGATGTTGTAACATCTGATGTCTTCTGCTTTTTCGCAGTAGGTGATGGTGGTGATGTGACATTGATGAGAGCAGTGGTGGATGACTGGCAAACAGCTGTGGAAACAACTGGTGTTTCAACCTCTGTTGTCATTACAACTACTGACGTGTCAGTAGATGTCTTCTGATTTTGAGCAGGTGGTAATTTGGTGGATGGTGTTGTAGTTTTAGGTTCTGGTAGGGCAGTGGTTGTAGTGTGTGTTGTAGTGGTGTGTGTTGAAGAGATGGCAGCTGTTTGGTTAGCAGTTTTTGAAACTACTGACATATCAACAGTTTGAATGGAAGTTTGAGTTTTGTGGTTTGAGGTTTGGAGCCTTTGGGAGGTGGTTTAGATGTCTGTTTTTCTTGCTCAGGTTCAACACACAGGCCATGTTCTATTCCAATCTTCTTCAACTGCTTCAGTATCTCCCCCTTTTTGGCATTATCTGCAGGGGTTATCAAAGAATAGTAGAGTGGAACGAGCTTTGCTAGTGGTGTTTTGGATACTGGCCTTTATAGCCTTGATGTCTGCTTGAGTATCTTTGAACCTAGACTCCACCATGTTTGTCAGCATTTGTACATGTATTGCATGCTGGTGATCAGTCGCTTATTTTTGTTTTTGGAGCAGGGGTTGGAATACACTCCATAGCTCATTTGCAGCAAGTGCAGGTTGTGCAGGTGCTTGAGCTGGAACAACAGTGGATTGTGCTATTTGAGCTTTTAATAGCTGTTGCACCATATCCTTTATTTCAGCAACTGATGTTTCAAGTTTTTCAACTCTGCCCGTTAATTCCTGATATTTTGAATCATCATCCAATTTAATGGAATCATCTGTTTCCCACCAGGAGTGGTTGTACCAATGTGTGACTTAGGACATGAAGCCCAGAAATCATCCATTGATGCCCCTTGTTCTTGGTACTGGGGACTTCTTTCTTCAGAACTTGATAACCTTTCGATGGTACCAGTGGTTAAAACAAACTCACTGGTGGTTACCAGAGGTGCTATAGAAGAAATTGCCTTCAAGGGAGTCTTACTAATGAAACAACTGTCCAAATGTAGACCTATTGATCCATCACTTGTAGTTGCTGCTCCACTTGAACTACCACCAAGAGTTACTTGACTTACTTGTAACTCAAGGGTGTAACCTCCTCAGTTGTTGCTGGGATAGCAGAGGTATAATCATCAGACCCAGTCACTTGTAGGAGTATGCTCTCAGTGATAGGTGATTGAGAGGAATTGGTTTGTGTCTGAGCTATATCAACTGCATGCAACAGAGGTATCATGCATTGGGGTAATATCAGGGGTGAGGATAAGGGTGTTGAAAGAGACATGTCCTTGAGATCAGGACTGTGGAAGATGGATCCGAGTGGATCCAGAGCTTCATAATGTGGAGTCCCTGTGTTTACAACCCGATCCTTTTGTGAGGATGCAGGAGGAGTTTGAGGTAAAGGTGGAGATCTTTCTACCATCTGCTGTGAGGAAGTAGCAGGAGTGGTTTTTGGTGACATTTGTGTTGTTACTGGCAGTTGCTCTGGGATCTCATCTTCCAGAGTTGCCTTTGTTTTGGGTTTGGAGGGGTTTCTGGATATTTTCTTTTTGGTCCTTTTGGTAATGGCAGGTGTGGGTTTCAAAGCAGTGGTTGTGCTGCTATGATCACCTGAAGCAGTGGGCTCAACAGTAGATGCCTGAGGAGCAGTGGTAGCTGCTAAATTTTCCTCAGGCACCTCTGCTTTTGTTTTTATAGGTGCCATCATTCTAGAAAATGTTTCAGTTGTCAAACCACTTATTTTAAAAGATGCACCTTGTTTGAGTAAATTTTCATTTTCTTTTCCAAATTTTTCTTTGAAATAGTAGCTTAGAAACCTTGGAAAGAGTAAAAATGATTTGGTATCAACATTCTTTACTAAGTCATTAAAGATCTCCTGGGAATAGTTATAATTTTCATTATTTAAAATAGCATAACCCAGACATTGGATCTTCAATGGTATTTCGTTAAAAGCAGTTGTTTTGTTTGAAACACACATCAAAAGTGTGTGGAATAAAAACCTATCTGCAGAAGGGAAGAAACCCTTTTCTAAGGTATCCCTTTTTGGTTATTCTAAATACCCTCTTTGCAAGAAATCAGTTTTCAACTTGGTTTTAGAAAAAGAAGTTTTACCTTTCTGATCATCGAGTTTAAAGACTTCTGAGATTGATTGTGGAGTAATCTGAATTGCTTTTCCCTGTATAGAAGAATTGATGGCTATGACGATGTCTCCTTGTTTTTCAAGGGTAGCATTTTTCCAGAACTCTCTTTGAGTTTGTTGGAAAATGGGAGAATCTGTTGTAAGCAAAGTTTTTGTACTTTGATGCAGATATGGTGTCGATGATGGAATCAAAGGTGTGGTTGATTGTAACGCCCTGCTTCTACGTACTTTCCATAATTAGAAAGCTCGCCTTGTAATGTTATTTTTGGAAATCTTGTATTATTATAGTCGTCTTCTCGTTGTAAAATCCGAGACTTGGATCATAAATAAAATTCGTATTTCTTTAAATTCACCATCTACATATTCATACATGTTCATACGTTCGATTCATTGTACACGAATCCTTATTTGTAATTCATACTTATACGATACTTATTCACGATGCATGTCCATGCTTGTCCTTAAATTGTTGATACCTAAAAACCCCTAATAATATGCTTATTTATACAACGGTTAATCATCTAATATGTGACATATACTTGTCACTTACAAACATGTTACATACTTGTACATTACACTTTTACCTAGTTAAATCATGGTTTATTTCATATTTCACCTTGTTACAAGTTAGGGGAAACATTGTTGCATATTATTACACAACTTAATTAACAAAATTACTCATTATAATGTTTTAAAAAAATAAAAAAAATAAAGAAATATGGCAGCCCCAATTCAGCAAAATTCAGCCCCATATAGTTGGGTTTTGTGGGCTAGTTTCAAGGTGTAACCCCTTCTAAACACTTCCAAAGCCCAACCCATTGAAACCCTAATCCTTCCCCCTATAAATACCACTTATAACCAGCCTCCCTACCACTTTTGCAACACTAAAAACTCTCAAAACATCCTCCAAACCGTAGCTGAAAGCAAGGGTTCGAGCAGATTGACACCCTTCACGAAAATGAGCATAACTCACTCAATTCTTATCCGATTCACTTGATTCTTTTTCCTACTTGCTTGGATAATCATGGGTTCGATTCCTAGACTTCTCCTTGGAGAAATCAGACCTGGAAATGCCCCGAAATAGTCCATAAACTTTCTGTTTGATTTTTATGTTCTTCAAAACTTGTTTAAACCTATGCAACTTGTGTCTAACACATCTCATGCCTATGTCCTAATGCTTACAACTTATCCCATGGTTGGTTAAGCTTAAAAACAAGGTTGAGACATTTGAAATCAGAGGATTAAACCTCATAAACTTGGTGTTTTGTCTAGGGTTTCAACCCACAAATCAATGTTAAACATAGCCTTTGATACATGAGTGATTATGGAACAACTTGGGTTGTCCCAGACCTACAATCCTCACGTGATTTGATGATTTCTACTAGTTAGTTTACTTTACATACTTGTAATGACCTTAGTTCATGACCCTCCTTGGTTGTTTTTACATCAAGTGTAGTGGTGAACATCAAAGGGGTACCTAAATGGAAGCCTTGTCTTCCTACCCCATCCATGACACCCATGACTCAACTTGAGGTACCTAAATGAAGATGTAATCTTCTACCTCTTACTTGAATACTTGAACATTTGGACTTAATAATATGTGTATATTATACAACCTAAATACTATCTATGTACACTCGAATCATTGATGTTGAAATCATATTCATTTGTCAAAGTAGTAGGTTATCATCTAAGGACCTAAACCTTGTTATGATTCTTATGGGTGTTCAACTCATGAAATCATTATAACCCTTGTGGTTACCAAGTGTCATACAAGTGTTATGTGTGAAGATGAATATTTTGATATAATATTTTCATGTCACTTTCATTCCGAATCTCGACTCTAAACATGCTTGAACTTAAACCTTTACGCATTCAACCTTCCAACCTCGTCAACTTTGTCACATTGGATAGTCGGAAAACATATGCAAACTTTGTGAGTATACTCGTATTCCCCCTTTTTACTTTTACCACTTTTGGGGTGTAACATGTTTATCTATCAACAAACTTACACATGAACATTTTGCTTAAACACATGAACATTCCTATAACATGCTTGTATACATGATGGCTTGATACTTTAAACTTGGGTGAAACTTATGTGTTGAATTTATCATTAACTTCGTACGAGCCAAACCGTGACATATGTAGCGCTATAGGATTAACGACCCGCCCTTTATCATCGGTAATGTCATGAGCATATTGCGTTTCCTTGGTTTGATATGTTAGACACATGCCATGTTTAAATGTTTATCTTGAATCACATGCTTGCTATGAGGAATTGTTCAAGACTTATCTTTTGCTATGTACGTATCAAACTTGTATACTCGCCTTTGCATTTGCATTGAATTATTTTAAACATGTTACAGGTTGATGAGGAAGATGCTAAGAAAAGAAGTAGCGTTGATGCCTAGATACACATATAGACGTTAGGGTTTAATATGTTGTATCAATTTTGTTATGTTATCATGTTATTTTTGTTAAACTTGTTGTATTTGAATTTCTTGTATTGTTGACTATTTGAAGTTATGAAATGAAATTGGGATTTTCTAAATATTGTCACAAATAGCGTTATGATGTCTCTAGCAATCTTCACACTTCGTCTCATCCGATGTTTCCGCCATTGGTTGGGGTGTGACATTGATGGTGGGTTTTGTGAGTAGACCCAAGTAATTGTGACGGGATTTGTAAGGGATTTCAATGGGTTCAGCTGCCGTTTGAGCGACCTCTTTGGAAGATGATGATGATTTTGACTTTGATTTAGATTTCGTCATTTTGATGAAGAAGACGAAGAATGGTTCGAAATGGAAGGCTGGAAACTGCTTTGAGAAGAGAATTTTTAGAATTCAATTCGACAGTGTGAAACACTGTTTGAGGGTTTTAATCAGGCTTTTATTTAGGGAAAAAGTAAGTGCTGATGTGGCAGCGGTTACAAAGATCTGAAGGCTAAAAACTGACCACGTGTCAACCGCTGATGAAAAAACCCAGTGATTGTAAATTTCAGTGCATGTCAACAATAAAAAGGGGAGCAGTGACTATTTTTTAACTATCAGTGGATACCCAACAAAATGTAACACAGATGTTTGGTTAGTCAGTGGTCAACATGAAGAACGAAGAAACAGAGGCTGGCCTTCAGCAGTGGATAACATTTAACAATCACATGTTTGCGCTTAAACAAATGTTTGACATTAAAAAGAAGTTGGCCCATAAACAACTGTTTGCAAGAAAAGACCAATTTCAAGAATACATACCCAAACAATCAAAATGAGGAGCTTAATAATAATCCAAGTGTAGTTCATTTTTATTCAGTGGATGTCAACTAACAAAATGTGAGCAGTAGTTGTTTTTTATCTAACAGTGGATAGCCAATGGTAATTGAAACACTGATATTTGGAGTTAAATAAATGTTTAACCTTAAACAAATATTTGCAATAAACAGATATTTGGCCATAAATAGATGTTTAGCCTTAAACAAATGGTCTTAAACCAAACATCTGTTTAAGGTCAAGATGTATTTGACTATTGGTGAACCTCAATTTAACTTTTAATGAACAGATGTTTGACGTTTGGTCAACAGATGTTTGGAAACCCATGATAGATTAAACACTATGAACGAATAAACACTGAAGTATCATAAAACTTTGAATGAAAATCGTGAAACTCTCAACATGATACAACAGTTGATAGGAGACGTTTGAATCATGTTGAGAATTTTTATTCACATTGAGATTGTTAAAATAAAGTATTACACAGAAAAATAAAATTTAATGAAATATTTATAAACTATTACACGCTAGAGTTAACACTTGTTAGGATTTCATAAACTCTGGCCTTTCTCCATGTCATTTCATGCCCTCTTTTGTTTTTCAGATCAGTTAACATGTTGCAGATTATCTGATCCTGTTTTTAGAAGTTAGGTAACAAACTCTTCTGCATTTTTCTGGAAATCTGATGGAGGAGAGTGGAGGAGTTCATCAAGCAATGCTATGTTGTTCCAGGTTTTCTTGTAATTTGTGTCATTGATTATGTCGACTTTCATGTTTAGTTCTTCGTCTGTTCTTTTTTCTTTAAGTGACCACATCAAGAATTGGGTTTTAACATCGCTGGTGTCTGACCAGTGGTAGAAGCTGAAGTTTGCCATGTAGATTATTGTTGAATTTTCTGATGTGGAAAATCTTTCACAGACAATGATTAGTAACACAGTTTGTTGATATTTTGAATGAAAAGTAATTATCGATCTTTTATAGAGTTTAAAAACACGTGTGTGTACATGGTAAATGAATAGTAATGGTAATGGTAATTATGATAATATGCTTTTTGTTCTTTGAACTTCGAAATTTGTCCCTTGGGTTTCTTGATATTTAATTTTAAAATTTTCCCACAAAAATTGGGGTTTGGAAAGGATTTTGCATTAAAAGACTGTTGTTTTGAAATATACATTAATCGGTTTATATTAAATCTACACGTTTAGATTGATTAAGTATATAAACTCATGACCACTTCACCTGTTTTTTCATCACAAATTCCTAACAAGATTCATATTTTCATAAAAGTGGACTAATATAGTTTATTGTTGATATGACGTCATTCACTACTGTAAATCAGATGATGTAAGCAGCGTTTTGTCAAGCATATAGAGGAACAGGTGTATGAAGATAGGACAACTCTTCAAGAGCTAAAGAGATGTTTTGATGGATTGCAAGTTGGCCTGTTCACGAGAGAGCAGGTTTCCAGAAATCTTATGCGAATGCCTTCAACTGCAGTTCGTGACCTTTGTGTTGCCAGCAATATAGAGTGCGGTAATAGAGACGTTGAGTTCATGGCGATGCTGAAGGACATTCATCAAGAAGTTCAGAAATCGATGGAGTTGAAGCTGTCATTTCTTAATTCTCACGGTTATTGTTAGATTTAAAAGTTTATTGGTTCAGTATGTTCTTTATGTAATAATTGGACTTTCAAGGTCATAAATAAATGAATAAATTTTAATCCTATGAATCTATGTTGCGCTTCTAGGAAAAAAAAAGAGAGAGAGAATGTCAATTTTAAATTACCATTTTGAATATTTTGAATTTTAAAAGTTATGGATATTGTCAGTAATTACTGATTTGATTTGAAAGCAACCATGATGACATTTCTAATTTTTATTTTAACTTTTATTAAAAGAAAAACACCGTCAATTTCAAATTCCTAGTTTGCATATTTTCAATGTCCAAAGCTCAAGAAATTAACATTAATTACTGATTTGATATGCAACAAAATGTAATTGACAGTTTTTTATTTTTTATGTTAACTTTAACTTTTATCAAGAAAACAATACTGGAGGAACTCTTATCTCATTGGAATGTAACGATTAGGTTAAACTGTAATTTCATTGTAATTCTTCATTAGATAATTTCATTCTTTAATTAATTAACCACATCAATTATAAAAATATGAGCAGTGGATGTTTTTTAGGAAAACCAATGATGGTCAATATCAGTGGATATCAACAATAAAAATGTGAGCAGTGACAATTTTTTAACTATTAGTGTATTGCCAACAGTGATTTAAGTTACCATTTTACATATTTTGAATTTGAAAAGATAACGATATTGTCAATAATTACTGATTTGATTTGAAAGCCATTGTCATCATGACATTTCTAATTTTTATTTTAACTTTAATTAAGAAAAAATATCTGTTTAAGGTCAATTTGAAATTCCAATTTTCCATATTTAAGATGTCCAAAGCTCAAAAAATTACAACTAACTTTTAATTTTATATGGAACATAATTTCATCAACAGTTATTTGGATTTTTTATGTTAACTTTAATTTTTAAATATCAGTAGATAGCTAACAGTGATTGAAACACGATGTTTGGACATTCAGTGGTCAACATAAAGAATGAAGAAGAGGTTGTCTCTCAGCGGTGGATAACATTTAACAATCAGATGTTTCAACCAAAACAGTGGTTCCAACAGACTTTTAAGGATTAATGAAAACTTTCATTTTTTACTATTTTAAATATCTTTGACCTTAAACAGATATTTGACCTTCAATATCAGTTGTTTGGAATTAAACAGATATTTGACCTTAAACAGATATTTGAACATAAAAACATATTTGAGGTTAAACAAATGTTTGACCTTAAGAGAAGTTTACCCATAAACATCTATTTGCCAAAAAAAAACGAAATTCAAAAACAGTTATTTTGATATTTTATGTTAACTTTAATTTTTATCATCAAAACAATATTGGAGGAACTCTTATCTTATTGGAATGTAACAATTAGGTTAAACGGTAATTTTATTGCAATTTTAGTTTTCATTTGATAATTTCATTTTATAATTAATTAACCGCATCAATTATAAAAATGTGAGCAGTGGATATTTTTTAGTAAATGTAATAAAGGTCAATATCAGTGGATATGAAGAATAAAAATGTGACCAGTGACAATTTTTTAACTATCAGCGGATAACCAACAGTGATTTAAATTACCATTTTGCATATTTTGAATTTGAAAAGTTAACGTATTGTCAATAATTACTGATTTAATTTGAAAATCCATTGTCATCATGACATTTCTAATTTTTATTTTAACTTTAATTAAGAAAAAAATATCTGTCAATTTGAAATTTCCATTTTCCATATTTAAGATGTCCAAAGCTCAAAAAATTACCATTAATTACTAATTTTATATGGAACATAATCTCATCAACAGTTATTTGGATTTTTTATGTTAACTTTAATTTTTAAATATCAGTAGATAGCTAACAGTGATTGAAACACTGACGTTTGGACAGTCAGTGGTCAACATAAAGAATGAAGAAGAGGTTGTCTCTCAGCAGTGGATAACATTTAACAATTAGATGTTTGAACCAAAACAGTAGTTCCAACAGACTTTTAAGGATTAATGAAAAATATCTTTGACCTTAAACAGATATTTGACCTTCAATATCAGTTGTTTGGAGTTAAACAGATATTTCACCTTAAACAGATGTTTTAACATAAAAACATATTTGAGGTTAAACAAATGTTTGACCTTAAAGAGAAGTTGTCCATAAACATCTATTTGCAAAAAAAAAAAAAAAAAAAAAACGAATTTCAAAAACATTATATCCAAATAATCATAATGAGGAACTTATTTAACATCCAAGTGTACTACATTTTTATTTAGTAGTATAAAGATCAAAGAACTGTTGTATTTAATAATACAGATCAAACAACTGTTGTACTACATCAAATACTAAAGTTACACAAGAACCACTGATAATTAAATACTAAATTTGAATCCGTTGTAGATGCCGAACCACTGCTGATACTAAACAGTCGTTTTCCTTTGGTTAATCAAACTCTAGTTACATAAGTCAATCAATTTATATCTCCAACAATCGCCATGAACTCCATGGAAGGACTCAATGCATAAACATCAGGATTTATAGAAAGCTGATCTCTAGTGAACAGACGAAGATGCAGCATGAAAACACTTCTTCAGCTGCTGAAGAGTAGCCCTGTCCTCATATACTTAATCCTTAACTTTGTTTATAAAGAGCTGCTTTAAAACCAAACTTTATGCTTCTTTTAATACAAAAAGGCAGGAAAGACCATTACTCTAGTAAGATAAAATCTTATCTTACAACAGTAGAGATCCTTTCTTGGACAAGTCATCATCATCTTCTGCACAAGTCAATTATAATCATCATTTACTCATAAGAAAAAACTATTTTAACTGTAAATTAATAATCTTTCTTTGTGTTTAATTAAACTTTATACTTCTTTGAATACAAACCTATAATAACCCGCAACATATTGTATGAAACTTCAAACAACTGTCATTAGACTGAAATATAAAGCGAGAATTAGAGTATATCAGTTCATAATTAAAAACTCAAAATTTGAAAATCGGAGTAGCCAAAAAAAACACTTACTTTAAACGATGTTGGAAACAATGATACTGGAAAACAACAGTAGAACAATCATCATCATTATCATCTGTAACAGATCATTGACAATCATCATTTAGTCACAACTCTGATAACAAAACTTTAGTAAAAATCAAAAACAAAAACACATACAATGATTATGGAAAACCACATATCAACAAAAATTAACCAAAAAATCGGAAGATTCAAATCTCAAGCAAACGAAACCCTAATTTCAAAAAGAATAAGCAGTGAAC
Organism: Helianthus annuus; assembly: GCF_002127325.2. Lineage (NCBI taxonomy): Eukaryota > Viridiplantae > Streptophyta > Magnoliopsida > Asterales > Asteraceae > Helianthus > Helianthus annuus. Next base: position 79,937,202 of record NC_035443.2, on the reverse strand, counting down.
ACATTCACAGATCAATAATCAACAGATGTTGTACTCTATATCATAACCCTAGCAATGATTACATGAAAAGACACAAAACACAAAGGATTAGTATAAATAAGAGGAAATCATAAAACTATTTCAACTAAAAAAAAAGAAGAACAAACCTTTTGATGAAGTAATCGATGAACAAAAGAAGATTTTATGGTGGCGTCTGCAAGCAGATTAAGGTTTGCAGGGTTTGTGAAATTTGAATTTGAATCGCCGGAGTAGAGAGAGAGAAGGAACCCTACGCATTTGTAAAGAAAGAGGAGAAGTGAGAAGAGAGATTATATAAGGAAAAGGGCAGTGATACTGTTGGGCGGAAAAAAAGAACTGAGGATGCCCTAATTAAGTGGCACGTGGCCCAAATAACTTTGATTTATTATATATAATAGATTTGGAAACAATTATAAGTCTTACATTGCTCATGGAAATTGTTGTAAAGATCTTTATATGGATTCATTTGCGTAAGCGAGCCTGTTTTTAGTACATCTTTCAAAATGTCTTAGTGATTGGTGGTGTGGCAATTAGGGATATTTGACAAGGAAAATAGACACCCTATCAATAGAACTTTTTATTTGTTTTTCTTTTTTATGACAAATCTTACTCGTATCTGATATTATACCTATTAATAAAATAAAGAGTTAAATTCCATTTTAGTCCCTGTGGTTTGGGTCATTTTGCTAGTTTAGTTCAAATGTTTCATTCTTAACTTGTGGGTCCAAAAAGGTTTCATAGTTGCCATTTTAGTCCACTTGGTTAACTTCATCCATTTTTTCTGTTAACGAGAAGGCAAATTTAATCATTTTGTATGTAATTCTGTTAACTAAAAGGGCAATTCAGCCATATAAAATGACCAATTGGCCTTCTCGTTAACAGAAAAAATGGATAAAGTTAACCTAGTGGACTAAAATGGCAACTGTGAAACCTTTTTGGACCCACAGGTTAAAAATGAAACCTTTGGACTAAACTGGAAAATGACCCAAACCACAGGAACTAAAATGGCATTTAACTCTAAAATAAACTCTCATTTTCTAGGTTTGAACCTAGGATCTCCTTTCTAAAAAGAAACGAGTCTCTACCAAGTGAACTACCCATATTGGCATAGAACTTTTTATTAATGTTGTATTTAATAAAGTTTTAGGTAGCGTTTGATATGATTGAACAGAAGATGGAATGGAATTGATCATTCAGATGAATTGAAAAAAAAACATGTTTGGTTATCATGTAGTAATGGAATGGAGCATTCAACAAAGAATATAAATCATTCCTTTATAAGGAGATGTTTTTTTTTCATTCATTCAAGGAAATAAAATGAAATATATTATTATTATTATTATATTATTTTTTACCATTAATATATTATTGTTGTTGTTGTTAGTATTATTATTATCGAGACAATTATATTCTTACTTTTTTTAATAAATTGTGTTTCGTTACTTTGTCTATTTTTATATGTCAAACTGTATAAAGGAATGATTCATTCTATTCTATTTAGATGTGAGTAACCAAAAAATTCCCTTTGCCCATTTAATTTCTTTGTTTATGCCGCTCTCTTGTTAGACGGTTAGATTTAGTATTTAGTGGTTTTATAATGTCTTCTCTGTGTGTTGTGTGTGACTCGCAAATTCAATGAAAGTGACTTGAAGGGTTTTTGGGTATCACAAGTATAGTGGTTGTGGGAATGCTCAAAAGTCAAAACATCTCTTCTAAACCTATTATCTATAACTTAAAAACAAACGTCGGTGGGGTTTCCTCACCGACAAACTAACACCCTCAGATTTAGAACTTGGCATAATAAATCCCTTTCAAAAAGACAAAATAACCAATAAACTTTAGAACTTCACAAAACAACACTTAAACTTTTGAAATGACATTTTTACCCTCGAATTCTAACTTTTAAATTTACCCACGTATTTTTCATTCTTTAACTTAAAAGAAAAAAAAACTATTTTCGCACGTAATTATTTTCATGTACATGCCGGTGTAAATTCACGTTTCATGGCTTATTTTTATATACAATTTCCGCACGTAATTATTTTCATACGTGTCGGTGTAAATTCACATTTAATGGCTTATTTTTATCTATAACTTAAAAACAAAAGTCGGTGGGGTTCCCACCGACAAACTAACACCCTGAAGTTTGGAACTTGACATAAGAAGTCTTTTTCAAAAAGACAAAACAACCAATAAACTTTAGAACTTCACAAAACAACACTTAAACTTTTGAAATTGACGTTTTCACCTCTTGAATTCTAACTTTTTAAATTTACCCACGTATTTTCATTCTTTAGCTTAAAAGAAAAAAAAAACTATTTTCGCACATAATTATTTTTATGTACATGTCGGTGTAAATCCACGTTTCATGGCTTATTTTTATCTATAACTTAGAAACAAAGGTCGCTGGGGTTTCCCCAACGACAAACTAACATCCTCAAGTTTGCAACTTGTCATAAGAAGTCCCTTTCAAAAAGACAAAACAACCAATAAACTTTAGAACTTCACAAAACAACACTTAAACTTTTGAAATTGACATTTTCACCCCTTGAATTCTAAGATTTTAAATTTTCCCACGTATTTTCATTCTTTAGCTTAAAAGAAAAAAAAAACTATTTTTGCACGTAATTATTTTTATATGCGTGTCGGTGTAGATTCACGTTTCATGGCTTATTTTTATGTACAATTTTTGCACGTAATTATTTTTATGTACGGGTCGTGTAAATTCATGTTTCATGGCTTATTTTTATGCACATTTTCAGTTGGCCTGCGTCTTGATGTTTTAGTGTACGTGTCAATATATACTCATGTTTCAACATAATCAATATAAATTCACGTTTCGACATAGTTTTTTTTTTTCGAAAAAAGTCTGGTCAAATAGAATATGTTTTCATACTTATTTTTGCATACATTTTCGGGTAGTCTATGTTTTGACGTAAACAATGTTCGAAAACGAGTCGGGTCAAATATAATGCATTTTCCTTCAACGATATAAATTCGAGTTGTACGTTCTGACGTTGCTAAGTCTTGATTCAAAGATAAGGGTGGTGTAGTAGTTTACGTGAAACACTCACTAAACAAAACAACTCGGGTTCGATTCCGTTTCTTTTGTAACAACAATGCTTTAGATCGAATAGGTTGAAACACACGTTTTTATATGATTAACGCTTCACATAACATGCCTCCAAGGCACCAACCTTGAACAATTAATGTGTCTTTACCGCAACGCGCGACCATGCATGGGCGTAGGATAATAGGGGCGGAGGGCGGCCGACCCCTCGAACTTTTCATTCAGTAGTGGGGAGTATGCAGTTTTCATATAGAAATTTTGGGTATATACGTTTTTGACCCCTGGTTTTATAGCAGTGGCGGACCCAGAAATTTTTCCATGGGGGTGCGTAACATTTTTAAAAATTTTAGGCCCCAAGGTATATAAAAAAAAATCGGTTCGTATCGGGTCGGTTCGGGTCAAGTCGGGTCATGTAAAACAAAAGAACTTAATTTATATAACCCACCATAACATAATGAAAACAAAACGAAGCACATGTCTACTATGGTTAGTATGCGGCTATAATAGGCCGCTGGAGGTGGATGATATCAACCAAAAACCAGCCAAAAATCATCAAAACTAACAAAGAAACTTACCCGTGGCTGATTACGGTGGTATGCGGCTGCTGACTGTTCACTGTTGTCGCTGTTGATGTTCTGATCGCTGGCGTGCAAGGACGATAAAGAGAGCAGGATAGAATATGTAACGGTTTTGGGCTTGTTTATTTTATTTTAGTTTGAAATATTGATGATTTGTTGGGTTTGTTTATTGGGCTAAGACTTAGTAGTGAGCTAGTTAAATGTATTGGGTATTTAGGTTTAGTTATTTAGGTATTAAAAGTAAAATAATTTAGGTAGCATGTTTTATAAAATAGGAGTTTACTAAAGAATATTTTTAAAATATAAATTGAAAACGCTTTTTACCTAAGGGGTGCGGACGAAAAAGTCCAAGAGGTGCGGACAGAAAATTCCATGGGGTGCGGATGAAAAATTCCAAGGGGTGCGAACGGGATTTTCGACGGAACTTAGCACTAAAAATTTTTTTTTCCCGGGGGTGCGCCCGCCCACCCTGATATAGCCTTAGGTCCGCCCTTGTTTTATAGAAATATTTTGGTATATAGGTTTTCGATCTCCCGGTCGGAAATCTCAAACTTCACCACTGCGGCCATGGCAACAATCTACTTATAGATGAAAGAAGAAGATGCTAACCTTGAATTTTCTTTTTTTTTTTTTTTTTTTCCGAAATCACGTGTTGGCTCGTTGCACCCAAATCAACCCACATTAGACAAACCCATTAGATTTTTGGCCCAGCTGGCCTTTCTAAAAGAGGTTTCACCCGTACAAGTTAAGGGTCCCAATCCCCCAACTGATTATTGATTTTCTTCATGGAACCAACTCAATCAAACTCTCTAATACTTTAACCTAATTATTTTCTTTCTAGATCTCATATATACCCCCCCCCCCCCCTCCCCATTTTCATGAGGCACATCTCAGGCGGTGAGGTGGTCAAGCAAGTTTGGGAAAATGCCTCATATGAGTGAGGCGTAATTGTTCTATGAAGTGGTCGAAGTAGCGTACTAGCATGTTATGAATAGAATGGGCCTATTGATATTTGGTCGTTAGCCTTTGTCTTGGTGAATAGCAACTGACTTTTTTTTACTAGTGTATGAACAGCGGCTCGATTGGGCTACATGCATAGCGCTCTTTATATTTTTGTATTTTTTTTCTTTTTTAATTGAGTTATGTTTAGAATCTTTTCCACTATATACACGTTGTCACGTTGGGGCTGAACTTTTTTGTTTTTTTTTCTTTGCTTTTTTACTGTTTTTTTCTATTTTTCTAATTTGTTTATTATTCTTTTTCTTTATTAAGTTATTTAATTAATTGTACATACAGCTTTACTGCTTGTATATTGAACCTGTTTTTGTAGTATATAGAGAGTTATTAAAAAGTTTCTTATCCTACTTTCGTGAAAGTCGTGATTAAAGTTCAATGTGAACATTACTGAAATAATCTATAAATATCTATTACTTATATTAAAACAAAACAATTTTGGCACTGGCATTTGCTTAAACCTCTTTTTGCCAACCTGTCAACTTAATATTCCACAGAATTCTTCTTTGGGCGGCAATATACATCGATCACTTCCCATGATTCTCTTTGATTGTACCGCCTTTGGCTTTATTGGCTTTTATTGGCTTTATTGTACATCCGTTTTCAAAACAATGCTCCATCCTCCAATCCATCACCATCTTCAATTGAATACTAGCAATCAAATCGATGAAGGAGGATTGGTATCAAGAACCATAGATCTATTAATAATTATGTATTCCTCTGTTTCTTCATCGATTTTTTTCCTTATTTTGATATATGTAATGCGTAATCCTACTCATTGATGTCCTGACGATTAGGGTTTTACTTCTCTCTTGAGTCGGTTGCTGCAAGGAGGATTGGTATCAAAAACCACTCCCTCAAAGAGATTGAGCGCCAATTCCATTACAGCCGTTTCCTTTTCTCGCTAGACCTCACATCCCGTTGCTGGTGATTGGTATTTCTGTGTTTGTGAATATGTTAGATAGGGTTTCCATTTCCTCATCGCAATCCCATTTCAAATCTCATAAACCCTATGCAATCTGAAGATATCTTTATGTGTTCTCTTTTATTTCAGCCGTTTTGATGTCTAAAAAGCTTTTCACTGGTGGCTAGGGTTTGGTATGGTCCAAGAACGGTCCCTTTCTTTTCTAGAATGTTAATTAATCAGGTAATTTCTTTGTAATCTATCTTTGCCTACATTTTGTTGTTTTCCTTTGTGAAATTTATACTTTCATTGTATTATGATTCTTCATTGTAATGTTTTTAATTTGATTAATTTAGGGTGCGATTAGGGTTTTGCGGTACACAATCATCCATCATTGATGACAATTTATTATTTACAATTATATTAGTTTGATGTTTTTTTCCTTTGTATGAACTGTGTAGGGTTGTTTTTGAAGCCCTAGATATCGCATGCATCTTACTTCTGGTTGAAGCCTCTTAAATCTAAACATTCAAGCATCAGGTACAATCATCTCATAAGAGAATACGTTGCAATTTGAAGGTCTATTGTAACCTTAAACATCTCATACGAAGATTTGTCAGTTGGATTTGTCAGTTGCTTCTACTGTTAGGATGTTTGGATTGTTGTTTTGGTACTGATTGTATCTATTTATAATTATATAAATATGCTATTACTTAAAGCGTGTGGGTTTTTATTATTCATTTGGTTGATGGTTGCTTTAGTTTTTTTAGCACAATTCCAGAGGTGTGCTATCATGGCATATGCCTATTTAGAATAGATCCATATGGGCTAGCACCATCCCAATGCCACCACCTACAAGTCATCACTTTTGTCAATGTGGTCGTTGCCTATTTTTTCGGAACCTACTTTGACCCATACCAAATTGATGCTTTTTGAAAAGACCGTATTGACCCTTTAGCTTAACTCACTGTCCTCTTTGCTTCTCTTACTTTGAAACATGTTTGTGTTTTCTTTTTTATTGACTATAACAATAGTTATCAGTTTGTCGGACACCAATCCCTAATAATCAACGCTGACGCTGGTTCTTAGAACATTCGGCGGATGCGAGTTAGGCTCTTACTGATTACGCATATTATTTTTTTTTATTTCAAATATTTTTAAATGATTTTGGGTGATTTTATAGATATGCAAGGACAAAGACGCGAAGCCTCAAGTGTGGTTATCGGCAATTATATCGCAAAGAGGAGTCTACTTGATGTTGTTTTGGGTTGTCTCCTACGATTGTAGCGTGTTGTGACATCTTATACATGTTATTTACATTGGAATTCCGCTTGATGCCACCAATGCATTCACGTTTCTCGCAACGATTCAGATCATTCAGAGCCAATTCATCTTATTGCTGATACTGCATCGTGTTAATAGAAGCAAGGGTGGCACTAACCACGTATTCTTAATTTTTTGGAGACACCCGAGTTGCAAAAAGAACAAAAGAAGCATGTAAATGTCTGACACCAATCGCTAATAATCAACGCTGACGCTGATCTCTTAGAACATTTGACGATGTGAGTTAGTCTCTTACTGACAATGCATATTATTTTTTCATTTCAAATATTTTTAAATGATTTTTGGGTGATTTTATAGATATGCATAGAGTATTCTTCGGCAACGGAGTTGGTAATATGCTGGTGATTGCCGCTCCAATGACTTGCTGGGAGTGTGAATTCTGTTTCTTAAAAGTTGTTGAATCAACATGAGTTATCAGCAATGGTACATAGCACAGTATGTGTAAACTTTTGATTTTGAATTATTTTACATGAGTTTGAGTTTAACTAGCATCATCATGTCTATAGCAGGTCAAGTGGTCAAGTTTCTGATGTTGCAAGCCATTAATGTCTATGCGACCGTTAATGCCAAGTTTGGAAGCAGCCGCGATTGTCGAAACTCGCGGTTGGCCTATTGATTTGCTCACAAAAGTTGAATTGTATTACGGTGGGGACCAAGTCTGAATCGTAGTAAATGTTGGTGATAATGGCATTGGGAAGACAACGTTTATGCATATGCTGGTGAGACAATATCTGTATCTATACATATTAATAAAAGTGTTTTTGTTTCAGCTTATTTTGTTAATATATTGAACCCTACCCATATGTATGTTTATGTGTAATGGTAGGATCCGATACCTTTGTTAATCAACTGGAAATCACGATATATTTTGTTTTTTTTTTTGTTAGTATCATAAACGCTGAAAGTATTTATATTTTTTTAATTACGAAATTCAGATTTTTCATGATTTTCAAGATTTTGGTTTATTGTTTCAGGTTAAAGTTGGCAATTCTCCTACATACATACAGGTTAGAAAGAAAACTTGGTAAAGGAGGCTTTGGTCAAGTTTATGTAGGAAGAAAGGTGATTGGTAGTTTGGGAAACACAGGCCCTGTTGAGGTACAACAGTTTAACAGTTATTATTGTATATGTATTTCAAGGGTTTATTTTATCAACATATTGGGATGCAGGTTGCTTTGAAATTGGAGCATAGAAATGGCAAGGGATGTGGTTATTGTTCTCCATATAAGTGGCAAGTCTACATTTTAGCGTTTTTCTAATTTGTTTTATAAAACATATAATGCATTCTCAAATGGTAATTAATTTCTTAATATTTTTGTTTGAAGTACCCTTAATGGGTGTTATGGAGTTCCAATGGTCCGTCACAAAGGACGCCAAGAAGATTATTATATCCATGTGAGCTTTCTTGATTTACCCTTCTTGGGTTTGTTCTTTATTGTTCAACCTATTTTTATCAATCGGAGTTGGGTTTATCGTTTCTAACATAGGGTTTACGTAAAGCTCAGTGGATTTTAATTATTGCAATCTTTAACCAATACAGTTTGATTTTCTACAGCGGTTTAGCGTTCGGTTCACCTGATGACGGAGAAACGTTGGTCCTGCGGCGGCTAGGGTTCTGCTGCGAACCCGATAATGGTGGTGATCAGAGGTTGTCGGGTATGCGCGATGCTCTTCTCCTATTTCTTTGATTTTTTGGTTTGGTTTGTTGCGAATGTTGGCTTTTCGCCTCAGTCAATAGAGCATCAGGTACGTCAGCATACACAACTTCAATATTTACACGGACATTCTATTATACAAACTGGAAAGTGATAGTGGCGTAAGGGCATACACATCTACTTTTCAAACCAGTATCAGCTGTTTGTAATGGATATCTAACAGTAATAATATCTTAAACCATAGGAATTCTTATTTAGTGTCGATTATGAAAAGAAAAAGTTACGAATATCATAGATATTACGGTTATCTGAGTTTCTTTAAGCCAAATAACTTTTCATATTATATATCTATGTTAAACAATAAGGGTATGCCTAGAATCGCATCTTAAAAAATACTCTTTATGCATAGTTGTTGATACTGTTAGATATCCATTACATGTAAGAGCAGCAACAGCAATAGTCGATCAACAACAGTAGCTTCCAGGCTGTTGTTTGGTCAATCATCATCGGCCGCATCAGATCAACAGCAGCTCATTGTTGTCAGCCTTAATTTTTGCTGTTGCGTTAGTCTTTTTCACAAATTTCATCTTTGTTTTTATTCGTTATGTTATGTAATGCAGTCTTTGGGTATATATGTGATTTTTCTTATAGTTTTTGTGTTTATGGTGTAGGCGGCTTATGGGCCACAACCTTGGCGGTGCAAGCGTTCAGCAACTGCACCAACTAGAGAAACAACTAACTGATGGCTTAGTTTTAATCAAAGAAAATAAGGTTTTGATCTATCTTTAAATTAATGGGAATTTAATAAATTTTTAGTTTGTGAATCTTGTGTTCATGATGCTATGCTGTTTGAGGAGATTGAACATTCAAATCGCAAAGGAACGAGAACTTGCTTATGAAACGATGTTCTTCAAGGAGAGGTAATCGCGTTACAGCATCAAATTCTATTAAGTTTTTTTTTTGCTAAATGTTTATTTAATCTTTAACAATCTGAAGTGTATGCTGCAGATGGAAAACTTAAAGTGCTTCATACAGTTGACTCGACAACCTGGTCAACTTGGTTTCCTAGAATACACTCATGTTGTTGTTCCAATAGCAGTGCTGCCCACTCGAAGCATGACGGGTTTTGCCGGATACCGTATGCTACTATGGATCCGATGACACCGATTCAGAAACAACACTTCAGTTGAGTTATGCAAAACTGGAAGTGGGTCAAAACAAGACTTGGTCAAAACTGGCAAACTCGAATTAAAAATTTAACTGATTATTATTCAAAATGAAGATCAGGAGGCAAAAAGAGAGGAGGATGAGAGGTGGTCTAATAATTCATCTAAAGTGACCAAAATACCCATACTTTATGGTTTTGAAATCGAATTGTATAACTTATCACAGCAAGCAAAGCAAACAAATACTATCACTTTCATTCTAAATTCCTAAACCAAACACACCCTTATATCATAAAGTGGTCTTAGAATATATGCAGAAAACAACATAAAACATCATGGACTATATTTATGGGTGTATCTTGACCCAGACATTTAGTATATATATCGGATTTGTTTTGGAGCCCAAAGGACCACAACATCTATTAGAATAAATAATCAACTCGAATCCTGTATCAGGGAAGAATCTTTTGTCACTTAAAATCTTGCTACCATTGTAACAGTTCTACCTGCTTCAGAATGTGGAACTCTTTCCAAATGTGCCATTGTTTCTTGAAAGCGTCTCTTTTATGCATATTCTTCTAACAAATTCAATTGAACATGTTTTGCAGTCTGAAGTGTCAGTCCTATTCCGAGCCTACATCGACTTTAACGACCAGAGGATGTTATCGAGTTTGCAGAGTTCTTTTGACGGCCATGTGTTTTGATAATGAGAAGGGTAATACCAACCATCTACATTTAAGGGGTCAAATGTCATTACTGGTGGTAGGGTTTTTTTTCACTATTTTGAACATTTTTGGCCAAGCTCCGCCGCTGCATATGTTGGTGGTAGGGTTTTTTTCACTATTTTGAACATTAAGCGAAAGATTTTTACATTAATGGTGCATTTTTTGCGCTATTTTGAAACATTAATATAGCATTCTTTTGCCATTTTACAGAGGCTCTCTCTAGATTGGATGTTTTCATAACACGTCCCGATGCATTACAACCCGGATAATGTAAAGTAATGGCTAATGACAATGCTATTTTGAAGGGAAAACTGGCGACTCAATTGAATCCGAGCTTCGTTTTATCATACCTCTGAGAACTGCTGTATTTTGTTGAAAATGACCTCTTTGTTGGAAAATGCCAGTAGATATTATATGTTTGTGGTAAGCCACCCGCGAAACTCGCGGATCTTAGGCTAGTTATATAAATACATGACGCCACACGTATGTGATCATGATCTCGCCTCACATCTAGACATTTGGGAGTTCAGGGCCTCACGCTTTCTAAAACCTAGCTCAAAACATGCTCTCCCCGACTCTAATTCTTACATGTAAATATTTACATGTATATATATATATATATATATAATATATATATATATATATATATATATATATATATATATATATAGGGGCTGCTAGAATGAAAACCACCCCGAGTTGTAAGAACCGCGAGAAACTACACCCCACGGAGCGCGTTCGCCATGATTTTTTTTTAAAAGTAGATGTGTGTATTATAAACACATCCGTAAAAAATCATGGCGAACGGCGCTCCGTGAGGTGTAGTTTTTTACACCACAAGTTTGGTGTTTTTTAATTTTTTTTCTTTTTCTTTTTTTCACCAACTTGTGGTGTATAAAACTACACCCCACGGAGCGCCATTCGCCATGATTTTTTTACGGCTGTGTTTATAATATACACATCTACTTGTAAAAAAATCATGGCGAATGGCGCTCCGTGGGGTAGTTCTCGCGGTTCTTACAACTCGAGGTGGTTTTCATTCTAGCGGCTCCCTATATATATATATATATATATATATTATATATATATATATATATATATATATATAATATAGGGGGCTGCTAGAATGAGAACCACCCGAGTTGTAAAACCGCGAGAACTACACCCCACGGAGCGCCGTTCGCCGCAATTTTTTTTTACAAGTAGATGTGTGCATTATAAACACGGCGTAAAAAATCACGGCGAACGGCGCTCCGTGGGTGTACTTTTTTTACACCTCAAGTTTGGTGTTTTTTAATTTTTTTTCTTTTTTCTTTTTTTTTCACCACAACTTGAGGTGTAAAAAAGTACACCCACGGAGCGCCGTTCGCCGTGATTTTTTACGGCCGTGTTTATAATGCACACATCTACTTGTAAAAAAAAATCGCGGCGAACGGCGCTCCGTGGGGTGGTAGTTCTCGCGTTCTTACAACTCGAGGGTGGTTCTCATTCTGCGGCCTCCCTTATAATATATATAATATATATATTTATATTAATATATTATATATATATATTATATTAGAGTTAGATCCCATAAAAAGGCCTAAATGTGGAGAATGTAAGAAAGAAATATCAGCCATTAGATCTTTTGATCTAATGGTTCAGATCAATGGGACCAAATGTAAAATTTTATATTAATTTGGATTGAATTGAATATCTAGGGACAATTGTGTCTTTTTATCTTCATTTTGTAAATCAATTCAATCCAAATCCCTACAATTTCGTTCTCTCTCTATCATGTTCCTAATTTCTCTCTTTCTCTCTCTTTCTTTTCCATATTCAGAACATAATCCCTGCAAACATCACGAATCTGAAGATCAAACATCAATACGAAGATCAAACATCAATCGGGAAGATCAACATCAATCGGAAGCGGACCGGCAGTGGTGGTCGACGACGGCGATGGCGGACCGCAGGTTGGTTGGTTCGACGGCGGGTGGTTGGGTTAGACGATGGCGGCGGTTGGGAACCATGAGATTTTACTGTCGGGTGGTTGTGTTCGACGACGGCGGTGGCGAACCGGCAGTGGTGGTGCCGGAATCGGAGAAGAAGATGATACAGAGATGTAAGGATTATTGAATGGTGTTATTTTTTACTGAATGGTGTTATTTTTTACTGAATGGTATTATTTTTTACTGAATGGTGTTATTTTTTACTGAATGGTGTTATTCTTTTCTGAATGGTGTTATTTTGTTTCTGAATGGTGTTTTTTTCTTTTTTTTTTGAATGGTATTATATTTATTTACTGAATGGTGTTATATTCTTGTACTGAATGGTGTTATATTATTTACTGAATGGTGTTATTTTGTTTAATGAATGATGTTATTTTTTGTTTACTGGATGGTGTTTTTTTTTCTGAATGGTGTTATTTTATTTCTGAATGGTGTTTTTTGTTTACTGAATGGTGTTATATTATTTTTGTAAACACCATGAATTGAACTATGAATTTTTTTAAAACACCATGTCATGAACATGCTCTGATTCTGTGAATGATGCAAAAAGAATTAAAATGAATGATGTTATGGACGGTTATAAACTTATAATTCCTTAAATCAAGGATTTTCTCTCTCCAAATCCTTAAATCAAGGATTACCATATTTGAATTTGTTAGTGCATTTACAATCATACCCTTTCAATTAATTTAGATCTAATGGTTGAGATTCTTTCTTACCTTTCTCACACTTTTGGTCTTTTTTACAATAACTCCACCCTATATATATATATATATATATATATATAGGGGATGGTTCAAATGAAAAACCACTTTTATTGTGAAAACTCGAAAACTAACTAAAAAAGCCTAAAAAACCTAAAAAACATACAAATTTTTTTTTTTTTACAATTTTTTTAGAAAAATCGCTACTTTTTATATATGGAAAAAAATTTCAAAAAAAAAAAAATTTTGGTTGTACTGCACATGTGCACTAATACGGAAAGCCTAAACCTTAACCCACCCCCACCCGACACCCCCCCAAAAACCTAAACCCCACCCCCAAAAACCTAAATTCACCTCCCACCAAAAGCCTACCCCCCCCCAAAACTAAACCCCCCCACCCCCCACCCTCCCGAAAACCTAAACTAAACCCTAAACATAATCCGAAAAAACCTAACCCCCCGCCCCACCCCCAAAAACCTAAACCCCCCTCCCCCCCCCCCCACACCCAAAAAACCTAATCCTAATCCTAAACCTCCAAAAAAACTAACCCTAAAAGCTAAACTAGACTCAAAAAACTAATTTTAAGCATGTAATGCACATTATAGTACATGTTATATTGCACATGTGCACTACTATAATAATAGTATTGAAAACAAGACGACACCATAATCTTTTTTTATGTCATAAAAAATATGCTCGAAATATACTTGAATGAAAGATAAGAAAATTTGTGATCTTTATGGTGCCATTTTTTGTTTTTAAAATGATACGTATGGAGAAATGGAAAATGTTTGAAAAGTTATATATTTTTTTGTTCCAATTTTACCCCTCCTTCATTAAAGTCTTCCCCCCCCCCCCCTCCTTTTTAGTGGGTTTTTAGTTAGTTTTCTAGTTTTCACCAATAACTAGTGGTTTTTCATTTGAACATTCCCATAATATATATATATATTATATATATATATATATATATATATATATATATATATATATATATATATATATATATATATATATATATATATCGGTAGAGGATCCTGTAAAAAGTGCTCAAAGTGTGAGAAGTGTATTATAACACTATATATATATAATATATATATATATATATATATATATTATATATAGGCTAATTATAATGAGAAAACCCATTCCAGTTGAGAAAACCCAGAAAACTCTCACATGTGGCTAGGATTGATCCACGTTTGATATTTGTTTGAGAAGAGAGAAGGGCATAATCGTCCATTTGTTTTAAACTTTTTAGAGGATGAGATGTGTAAGTCTGCATGTGCAGACTTTTTCTTCTTTTCAACTTTCTCCCATTTAATACTTGTACTTGTATAATCTCTCTCCTCTTTCACATATCTTCTTTATTACATATCCATCTTCATATCTCACATATCATTTTATTCCAACCAGAAATTAGAGAAAGATCAGATCCACGATGTCTTTCTCTCTCTCTCTTTCTCTCTCTCTCTCTCTCTCTCTCTTCACAAGATCCAGATTCAACATCTTGAAGAAAACCGCATATGAATATAAATATAAAGATGATGATGATGAATAAGATATGAAGATGACGATGAATCAGATATGGATCTTGTTACTTTTTTTAAATTCTCTTTATGTTTTTTTTTAATCTACAAATTACACATGTTTTGTAAGTGTTTTAGTTGAATCAGGCATTTAACGGTATAAAATGTGGTAAAATGTGTTATTTATGACTGTTCTCTCTCTCTCTCTCTCTCTCTTTATATCTTTATCTTCTAATTCATTTTCCAGTTCTTAAAGATCTTTTATCAAGATCTAAAAGTGATCTGAATCCAAAAGATGATCCAGTTTGAAAAGATCATCATCCAGATGCTCCAGATCTAGAAGATCATCATCCAGATGTTCGATGTTTGAACATGATATTACAAATCTAGAAGATCCTCCTCCAGATCCGGTTGAAGATGACCGATGTTGAAGATGATGTGATGGTGGTTCGATGTTGAAGATGACCCAAAAGATGTTCCGATGTTTAAACATGATGTTCCAGATCTAGAAAATCCTCCAGGTCCATAAGTATGTTTGTTTCAGTTTTTTTTTTCAGATTTTGCTCAATTTTTTTTTGCGTTTGTAGTTCTTCATTTTTTGTGTATTTTGTAGATTTTGCAACTTTTTTATGATATGTTGTTTTTTATTTTTTGTTTTCTGTTCAAGAACATGAATGTTTTTAATTTCTTGATTTATCAATTTTTTGTGTAAAATTTGTTCAAGAAAAAATGTATGTTACATTTTTCCGTGTCACATAAATAATGTACGTTACATAAAATAAAGTGCATTGTTACACTTTTTTAGATTATTGTAAAAATAAAGTGTGTTGTTACATGCAACTTTTTTCTGGGATATGTTGTTTTTTTTTTTGTTTTTATCAAGAAGATGAATGTTTTTAATTTCTTGATTTATCAAATTTTTGTGTAAAGTTTGTT
Source organism: Helianthus annuus (assembly GCF_002127325.2). Lineage (NCBI taxonomy): Eukaryota > Viridiplantae > Streptophyta > Magnoliopsida > Asterales > Asteraceae > Helianthus > Helianthus annuus. The sequence goes on along the minus strand of NC_035443.2, from coordinate 79,921,571 downwards.
CAAGAAAAAAATGCATGTTACATTTTTCCGTGTCACATAATGTCACACCCAACCAATGGCGGAAACATCGGGATGAGACGAAGTGTGAAGATTGCTAGAGACATCATAACGCTATTTGTGACAATATTTAGAAAATCCAAATTTCATTTCATTTCATAACTTCAAATAGTCAACATTACAAGAAATTCAAATACGACAAGTTTAACAAAACAACATGATAACATAACAAAATTTTGATACAACATTTTAAACCCTAACGTCTATATGTGTATCTAGGCATCAACGCTATCTCTTTTCTTAGCATCGTCCTCATCAACCTGTAACATGTTTAAAATAATTCAATGCAAAAGCAAAGGCGAGTATACAAGTTTGATACGTACATAGCAAAAGATAAGTTTGAACAATTCCTCATAGCAAGCATGTGATTCAAGATAAAACTTTAAACATGGCATGTGTCTAACATATCAAACCAAGAAAACGCAACTTGCTCATGACATAACCAAAGTTTCAGTAGAGGCGGGTCGTTAATCCTATAGCGCTACATATGTCAAGGTTTGGCTCGTACGAAGTTAATGATAAGTTCAACACATAAGAATCACCCAAATTTAAAGTATCAAGCCATCACATATACAAGCATTGTTAGGAATGTTCGTGTTTTAGACAAAGTTCATGTTAAGTTTCAATAGGTAACACATGTTACACCCCAAAAGTGGTAAAAGTAAAAAGGGGAAAAGTACGAGTATACTCACAAAGTTGCATATGTTTCCCGATTATCCAATTGTTGACGAGTAGAGATTTAGAGTCCGAATGTATAAGGGTTAAGGTTCAAGTATGTTTAGAGTCGAGATTCTGGTTTAAAACAACATAAAAAAGATATGAAATAACATGGAAAATAATCATTTAGTACATATGATGCTTGTTCTTGACACTAGGAAACTCGAAGGAGTTTAGATGTTTTCATGGAACAAGGTTCCATTAGAATCGTGACAAGTTATCATAGTCTAGGATGATGTAATCTAGTACCCCGACATATGAACACTAGTTCATCATCAAAGATTCGATTATTCGAATAATATATTTAGGTTATATAATATATGTCCAATAGTTCAAGCATGAGGTAGAAGATTAAAATCTTCATTTTGGTACCTCTAAATGTCATAGAAGTCATGTAGGAGGTAGGAAGATCAAGTCTTCCATTTAGGCACCTCTATGTGTTCACCACTACACTTGATGTAAAAAAAACAACCAAGGAGGGTCATGAACATACAATAAAGAATAAGAAATATACACACTAACTAAGAGAAATCATCAAATCATGTGAGGATTGTATGTTTGGACAACCCAAGTTGTTCCATAATCACTCATGTATCAAAGACAAAGTTTGACATGACTTGTGGGTTAAAAACCCTAAACAAAACACCAAGTTTATGAGGTTTAATCCTCTGATTTTAAATGTCTCAACCTTGTTTTTAAGCTTAACCAACCATGGGATAAGTTGTAAGCATTAGGACATAGGTATGAGATGTGTTAGACACAAGTTGCATAGGTTTAAACAAGTTTTTGATGAACATAAAAACAAACAGAAAGTTTATGGACTATTTCGGGGCATTTCCAGGTCTGATTTCTCCAAGGAGAAGTCTAGGAATCGAACCCCATGATTATACAAGCAAGTAGGAAAAAGAATCGAGTGAATCGGATAAGAATTGAGTGAGTTATGCTCATTTTCGTGAAGGGGTGTCAATCTACTCGAACCCTTGCTTTCAGCTACGGTTTGGTGGATGTTTTGTGAGTTTTTAGGGTTGCAAAAGTGGTAGGGAGGCTGGTTATAAGTGGTATTTATAGGGGGAAGGATTAGGGTTTCAATGGGTTGGGCTTTGGAAGTGTTTAGAAGGGGTTACACCTTGAAACTAGCCCACAAAACCCAACTATATGGGGCTGAATTTTGCTGAATTGGGCTGCCATATTTCTTTATTTTTTTTATTTTTTAAAACATTATAATGAGTAATTTTGTTAATTAAGTTGTGTAATAATATGCAACAATGTTTCCCCTAACTTGTAACAAGGTGAAATATGAAATAAAACATGATTTAACTAGGTAAAAAGTGTAATGTACAAGTTTTATTTACGAAGCAAGTTCCGTATTTTACAACGATTACGATGAAAGAATGGTTATAAGAACACAAGATTTCCAAAGATAGAATTTCACGTAAGGTTTCTAAATGTAGGATGTTTGAAAACGCAGGGCGTTACAGTCTCCCCTCCTTTAGGAAATTTCGTCCCGAAATTTATTCAAGAGGAAGGCTTGAAAGAGTTTTTGGCATAAAGGTGATCATTAAGAATTGAAACTTGGGAAGTTTGAAAGTTTTGAAAAGTACCAAATTTTGGAGAACGTCAAGGTAGATTTGCAAGGGGAAGTTTTTAAGGATAGTATAAAAAAATCATACTTTCGTAAAACCTGTTTATTGAGAGGAACGAAAAGGTTTGTTACTTTAAATAAAGCAATAGAGGTATACTAAGTATAGTTTCACAAGAATCAAGAATAGGGAGGCTATTTTATAGGTAACGAGGTAAGTTAGGACTCAAATGTTTAAACAAGCTGGATTGCGAACGAGTTTTGTATAAAATAATACGAGTATAGAATGAACGAATGACTCTTAAAGAGTACAAGTATGTGAATAGCATAAGTGTTGGATAGATGAACGTAGTGTGTTAAGGATGAAGTCTCGTCATGAATAATCGGATATAATGCGTTTGTGAGTTGCGTGAAGTTGTATTAGGTCCAAAAGGTCTGCAACACACTGAATTTCTCATGGCACGTTTTACGAAAGTTTGGTAACATGGTGAAAACACTTATATATAGGAAGTACCAGCGGCGTATCCACCATGTTTAACCACATTACGTCCGTTTCGTTACTTGGGGTCATGTTACGTTCCGTGTCTTACCATACACAGTAGTACACTCTATGGTTCTCATACGCCTATCACTATAATCCCGTGTGCACCCGCGATTATACTGATTGTCGCATGATCCACATAGCTTGTACTAGTTATGTATGAATCAAGGTATACATGAATTTGAAAATAAGAATGTGTACGTAGAAGAATGTCGTATGTAAGCATGTTTATGTTTAAGCATGTATGGGACCCACGTAAGCGAATCCCTCGGATTACGCTCGCGTATAGGTACGAATGTACGAATCATGAGTAAGGATGAAAGTATGAGCATAAGTTTAAGTATGAATACGCATGTATGTATGAGCATAAACATAAAACGTGTAAGTAGTATGTGTACAAGCAGAAGCGTAAAACGTATAAGTAGTATGTGTATGAGTACAAGCATAAAACGTATGAACATAGGTGTAGGTATGAAAAATAAATATTGCGTACGTTGAGACATTGTAGAAAAAAAAAGGTTAAGTATGTAGATACGAACGATATAAATGATGTTATCGCGAGATATCGACTAAAATGTGTATGATGATGTGCATGTATAGTTGTTTAAACAAAACGTTGAGTTTGTCGAATCAAAATTAGATTGAGCTTGGTTTGAAAGGTAGAATATAGTTTGTATATGTAAAGGAACATAAAGTACTCATTGGTCATGCTTAACGTATTTTGTAATGATTGAAATGCTACTTTTGTTTAAAAAAAAGGAGTTCACGTATGTTGAAAATTGTCGGTCCCCATGAAGTCTTCTAGCCCACGTGTTTTGAAATTTGGATGACGAGTTAAGCGTTGTAGAGAAGGTTTTTTTTTTTTTTTTAAATAACGGGTTTGTTTCATTTGCATCAAAACATGAAAATTTTGGACTTTGAAAGTTCTTGTGAAAACGTCGACCCTTAGAAAAGAAATTTAGTAAAAGAACTTAGTGATTGTTTAAAAATAATTTTAACAAAGGATTTATTGATGTTGGAAAGAGTATTTGGTAAACGGTCATATAACATCTATGAGGTCTTATAAGTAATTGAGAAAGGTTAGTTTGATTTCGATTAAGAGTGGAAGTCTCTAGTATGATGATATAATGTGAACGTGTTTCAGTTAATAAATCAGATGTGAAGTTCATGGGCAAGAGATTCATTAGACCGATTAAATTGATAGGTAGCATTTCGTAAGGTTTGGAAATTCGTGTAGTAAAACGGTAAGACATGATTAAGAATCTCGTGTATATGATTTGAGTGAAAATGGATGGTAGAATAAGAAGTACGTTTGATAAACAATGTATTTTGAAATCGGTATAAGTAGGTATTTTGAATAATGATAAATGATTTAGGTATAAAACATGATCGGGTTTGCATAATAAAATATTTTGAAAGATAAGTTTTGGGTAACGGTCACCTAAGTAAGGGAATCACCCCTAACTCGTTGGTGAAGTCGTTTTAAGGGAAGAGGGGTGGAGTCAATCGTCAAGGTAAGGAAGTCACTCCAATCTCGATGATACATCTCCACTAGTTGTTACAAGGAATATGAATTTAAATTATATGAAAATCATGCGTATATAAGTGTATCGAAAAGGTTCGATATGTTGTGCGTGTGAAAAGAGAAATCAAAGGTAAACTCGAGGTTGAAAGATTGCATCGTATAAAATGAACAATAGAAACACATGTTTGACCAAAGTTTGGAGTGTTCCAAAACGGAACTTTGACTAACCAAAGTGGTCGAAAAGTCTTTTGAATTTGAGGAGCATGTTTTGGCCTAATAGGTAAAATACTCTCGCCGACAAGTCGGTTAACGGTATTTACCCTTCCGGTTACTACATGTCCCAAATCAATCGAAATTTCGAGACTTGGCGGGATTTATGAAAAAAATGCCAAGGAGTGGAACTAGTCGACAAGGTGCGGGTTTCACCCCTACTTGACGATTTCGTATCTAAGTGTGGTTGGTACTCGTTGGGTCAAAATTTAATTTCGACGTGTTGACGAGGGTCCATAGAACTTGAAATTGAGATTTACCATTAAGATGTGGATTTCATGTTGATGCAGATTTTGTGTCCGATGCTTGTCGAATAGATTAGTTTTATTTTATGCTGAATTTGTAATAGTTAGTGAAACGGTCAAACGAACGTGTATAGACCCGCTCGTTTGAAGTGGTCAAACGAGAGGGTTGTTGGTTTGACTGTGTGTGTGTGTTGCTAGACAAAGTTGCTGTGTTGTTATTGGTGTCGAAGGATAAGGCATCGAAGGTTATGAATTATCCTTCGATTGAGCTCGAAAGATACCCATCGAAGGATGGACCTCGAAGGATATCATTCGAGGTATGTGTGTATTCTTTCGAAGACTGTCTGATCGAAGGATGATGTTTCGACCAGTCAGTCTGATCCTTCGACCTGGCAGCCTGTGTTTTGGTATAAATACCAACACTTTGTCATTTGCAACATAAGAGTGAGAGCACAAGTTGTGCTAAGAGAGTGCTGAGGAGTCTGGGACCTCACCGGGAGAAATCACCACTTGGTTTCTCCCCGGATGTATACTTCTTTGTATTAGTTCGGTTTGTCATGTAACGGGCCGACTTGTAATGTTTACTACCGGATTTAATACAAAGTTTGTTTGTTATCATCTCTCTTATCTCTTCCATCTTTGAACATAAACATAAAATCACAGTTTCGGTCCGAAACCTGGACCTACAATTGGTATCAGAGCCATGGTGCCCGATTTAGTAAAAACTAACGTTTACTAAGTCACATGTGCTCTAGATCTGTGATTTTTGTGGGTTTTTGTTCAAGATGTAAAAAGGTGAAATGAGAAAAACCCAGATCTGGACCCGGGGAAATCCAGATCATGTGCTAAACGGGTGTTGGGTTTATGTTTTCTCCTAAATCTTCAAGTTTCCATCATCAAAAACTGTATACAAAGTGTTTTCGTCAGATCTGCAGATGAACAGTCCTCCGTGTTCTTGATGTTCTTGACAGCTTCAAATTTCGAAAGATGCTGTTTGTCCATCGAAAGATTGAGCAGCTTTCGAAGGATCAAACAAAATTCAAAGTTCAAATTTTCATGCTTCGAAATTTGCGAAAGTTGGTCACCTACCACATCAACTTTTCACCAACCTGTCGTACTTTCTGTCCTTGTGTCAGAACCATCGAAAGATAACTTTCGATCTCGAAAGATCATCCCTTCGATCAAGTAGATTCGAAAGATGAACAGGAGTGCTCGAAAGATCATCAGTTCTTCGAAGGATCAAAAAGACTTCGAAGGATCAACTCTGAAGTGTACGAAGGATCAGCCATGTCCAACTTCGAAAGGTGTTCGAAAGATCTGACATGTGCTCGAAAGATGCTCGAAAGATCTGTGACATGTGCTCGAAAGATGCTCGAAAGATATGTGACATGCGCTCGAAAGACTTACGAAAGATCATCTTTCGAAGCTGTCTTGGTGTTTATCTTTCATTTGATGCAGATGTTTCGAAGGATCCAGATGTTGTGGAATTTTATGAGCTCAGACAGTGTGTTGGGGTTAATCATTTAATTCACTTGGAGTCGGTCGGGTGTTTCGCAAGGATTATTCAAACCGGGCTTCAAAGTTTCAACATCAAAATTCGTACGGGCTTTGGGAACACGCGGGGTGATGCAGCATGATGAACACAAGAGATGATGAAAACTTGATGTTTGAAAAATTGTGGGGTAGTCACGGTTACCAATGCAATGGGAAAAATGGTAACGTGACTATTATGGGCCAAACACAACAGTTCCGCTTGGTGGAGGGAATTGGTGAATATTTGACGACAGTTTCTTTGAAGTGGAAAGAATCTGTTAAGGTTTAGAGATTTTGCCAAGAAATGGGGGGATAAAAATTTTCATTTGTTGAATTTCTTCGGTAAAATTCTAAACGCAATCACAGGTGGTAGAGTTTGTGATTTTCTGGTGTTACAAACGGTTCTGCGTGGAATGTTTTGCACAGACGCTTGAAGATCAAGACTTGATGCAGTTGTTTATGAATGGAACCTTTATCATATGCCGGTTGGAGTATTGGAAGATCAGCGAAGATCGGTCAATTGATCCTTTTGAGGAAATTGCACAACACTCAACACGGATACGCGTACTTTGAGGGGGAAATCTTATACAATGAGCATCAGGATACTACTTACCTGGATCATCGGTCAAGGGGGAATTTGTCTACACAGAGAAGATGAATACTTGGCTGAAGATTGATTGCAATTGCATTTTCAGCATTCGACAGCAACGGACAAGGGGGAATTTGTTGATGCAGATTTTGTGTCCGATGCTTGTCGAATAGATTAGTTTTATTTTATGCTGAATTTGTAATAGTTAGTGAAACGGTCAAACGAACGTGTATAGACCCGCTCGTTGAAGTGGTCAAACGAGAGGGTTGTTGGTTTGACTGTGTGTGTGTGTTGCTAGACAAAGTTGCTGTGTTGTTATTGGTGTCGAAGGATAAGGCATCGAAGGATTATGAATATCCTTCGATGAGCTCGAAAGATAACCCATCGAAGGATGGACCTCGAAGGATATCATTCGAGGTATGTGTGTATCTTTCGAAGACTGTCTGATCGAAGGATGATGTTTCGACCAGTCAGTCTGATCCTTCGACCTGCAGCCTGTGTTTTGGTATAAATACCAACACTTTGTCATTTGCAACATAAGAGTGAGAGCACAAGTGTGTGCAAGAGAGTGTGAGGAGGTCTGGGACCTCACCGGGAGAAATCACCACTTGGTTTCTCCCCGGATGTATACTTCTTTGGTATTAGTTCGGTTGTCATGTAACCGGGCCGACTTGTAATGTTACTACCGGATTAATACAAAGTTTGTTTGTTATCATCTCTCTTATCTCTTCCATCTTTGAACATAAACATAAAATCACAGTTTCGGTCCCGAAACCTGGACCTACATTTCACTCCTAGCTTAATCGCGATATCTCGTGTAAAAAAAAAAAGAATAGGTAGATTGAGAGTCGTTCACCAAATTGTGGGTTTCACGCCTATTTTGGTGAATTCGTCTCATTTGTACAATATGAGTGTTGTCGGATTTAGAATAATCGAGTAAAATGCATGAGGGAAGTGTATGTCGAAGGAGATACACAAACAAGTATAAACACATAAGAAAGCATATCAAGGATGATACTTAAATAATGAAATAAAACAAGTATTACACATAGAGAAATATGTCAAGAATAACACATAAAGAATCGAACAACGAAACAAGTGTTAACACATAATATACAAGCATTAATGCGTAAGAATAACATGTCGAATATTACACATGAGTAACATACATGTTTAAAAGAGCATAAATAAGTAACAAATAAAGTATCATGTAGTAGTCCAAGCAAAGCATACGAATAAGGTTCTAAAACTATAGACTAGGCTAAAGCATTCGTACTTTTCCTAATTCCCTATAGTTATGGCTCTGATACCAATCTGTCACACCCCAACCAATGGCGGAAACATCGGGATGAGACGAAGTGTGAAGATTGCTAGAGACATCATAACGCTATTTGTGACAATATTTAGAAATCCAAATTTCATTTCATTTCATAACTTCAAATAGTCAACATTACAAGAAATTCAAATACGACAAGTTTAACAAAACAACATGATAACATAACAAAATTTTGATACAACATTTTAAACCCTAACGTCTATATGTGTATCTAGGCATCAACGCTATCTCTTTTCTTAGCATCGTCCTCATCAACCTGTAACATGTTTAAAATAATTCAATGCAAAAGCAAAGGCGAGTATACAAGTTTGATACGTACATAGCAAAGATAAGTTTGAACAATTCCTCATAGCAAGCATGTGATTCAAGATAAACATTTAAACATGGCATGTGTCTAACATATCAAACCAAGAAAACGCAACTTGCTCATGACATAACCAAAGTTTCAGTAGAGGCGGGTCGTTAATCCTATAGCGCTACATATGTCAAGGTTTGGCTCGTACGAAGTTAATGATAAGTTCAACACATAAGAATCACCCAAATTTAAAGTATCAAGCCATCACATATACAAGCATTGTTATAGGAATGTTCGTGTGTTAGACAAAAGTTCATGTGTAAGTTTCAATAGGTAAAGTTACACCCCAAAAGTGGTAAAATAAAAGGGGAAAAGTACGAGTATACTCACAAAGTTTGCATATGTTCCGGATTATCCAATTGTTGACGAGTAGAGATTTAGAGTCCGAATGTATAAGGGTTAGGTTCAAAGTATGTTTAGAGTCGAGATTCGGTGTTTAAAACAACATAAAAATAAGATATGAGAATAACATGGAAAATAATCATTTAGTACATATGATGCTTGTTCTTGACATAGGAAACTCGAAGGAGTTTAGATGTTTTCATGGAACAAGGTTCCATTAGAATCGTGACAAGTTATCATAGTCTAGGATGATGTAATCTAGTACCCCGACATATGAACACTAGTTCATCATCAAAGATTCGATTATTCGAATAATATATTTAGGTTATATAATATATGTCCAATAGTTCAAGCATGAGGTAGAGATTAAAATCTTCATTTTGGTACCTCTAAATGTCATAGAAGTCATGTAGGAGGTAGGAAGATCAGTCTTCCATTTAGGCACCTCTATGTGTTCAACTCAACTTGATGTAAAAAAACAACGGAGGGTCATGAACATACAATGAAGAAAAGAAATTTACACACTAACTAAGAGAAATCATCAAATCATGTGAGGATTGTATGTTTGGACAACCCAAGTTGTTCCATAATCACTCATGTATCAAAGACAAAGTTTGACATGACTTGTGGGTTAAAAACCCTAAACAAAACACCAAGTTTATGAGGTTTAATCCTCTGATTTTAAATGTCTCATCCTTGTTTTTAAGCTTAACCAACCATGGGATAAGTTGTAAGCATTAGGACATAGGTATGAGATGTGTTAGACACAAGTTGCATAGGTTTAAACAAGTTTTTGATGAACATAAAAACAAACAGAAAGTTTATGGACTATTTCGGGGCATTTCCAGGTCTGATTTCTCCAAGGAGAAGTGTAGGAATCGAACCCCATGATTATACAAGCAATAGGAAAAAGAATCGAGTGAATCGGATAAGAATTGAGTGAGTTATGCTCATTTTCGTGAAGGGGTGTCAATCTACTCGAACCCTTGCTTTCAGCTACGGTTTGGTGGATGTTTTGTGAGTTTTTAGGGTTGCAAAAGTGGTAGGGAGGCTGGTTATAAATGGTATTTATAGGGGGAAGGATTAGGGTTTCAATGGGTTGGGCTTTGGAAGTGTTTAGAAGGGGTTACACCTTGAAACTAGCCCACAAAACCCAACTATATGGGGCTGAATTTTGCTGAATTGGGCTGTCATATTTCTTTATTTTTTTATTTTTTAAAACATTATAATGAGTAATTTTGTTAATTAAGTTGTGTAATAATATGCAACAATGTTTCCCCTAACTTGTAACAAGGTGAAATATGAAATAAAACATGATTTAACTAGGTAAAAAGTGTAATGTACAAGTTTTATTTACGAAGCAAGTTCCGTATTTTACAACGATTACGATGAAAGAATGGTTATAAGAACACAAGATTTCCAAAGATAGAATTTCACGTAAGGTTTCTAAATGTAGGATGTTTGAAAACGCAGGGCGTTACAGTCTCCCCTCCTTTAGGAAATTTCGTCCCGAAATTTATTCAAGAGGAAGGCTTGAAAGAGTTTTTGGCATAAAGGTGATCATTAAGAATTGAAACTTGGGAAGTTTGAAAGTTTTGAAAAGTACCAAATTTTGGAGAACGTCAAGGTAGATTTGCAAGGGGAAGTTTTTAAGGATAGTATAAAAAAATCATACTTTCGTAAAACCTGTTTATTGAGAGGAACGAAAAGGTTTGTTACTTTAAATAAAGCAATAGAGGTATACTAAGTATAGTTTCACAAGAATCAAGAATAGGGAGGCTATTTTATAGGTAACGAGGTAAGTTAGGACTCAAATGTTTAAACAAGCTGGATTGCGAACGAGTTTTGTATAAAATAATACGAGTATAGAATGAACGAATGACTCTTAAAGAGTACAAGTATGTGAATAGCATAAGTGTTGGATAGATGAACGTAGTGTGTTAAGGATGAAGTCTCGTCATGAATAATCGGATATAATGCGTTTGTGAGTTGCGTGAAGTTGTATTAGGTCCAAAAGGTCTGCAACACACGGAATTTCTCATGGCACGTTTTACGAAAGTTTGGTAACATGGTGAAAACACTTATATATAGGAAGTACCAGCGGCGTATCCACCATGTTTTAACCACATTACGTCCGTTTCGTTACTTGGGGTCATGTTACGTTCCGTGTCTTACCATACACAGTAGTACACTCTATGGTTCTCATACGCCTATCACTATAATCCCGTGTGCACCCGCGATTACACTGATTGTCGCATGATCCACATAGCTTGTACTAGTTATGTATGAATCAAGGTATACATGAATTTGAAAATAAGAATGTGTACGTAGAAGAATGTCGTATGTAAGCATGTTTATGTTTAAGCATGTATGGGACCCACGTAAGCGAATCCCTCGGATTACGCTCGCGTATAGGTACGAATGTACGAATCATGAGTAAGGATGAAAGTATGAGCATAAGTTTAAGTATGAATACGCATGTATGTATGAGCATAAAATAAAACGTGTAAGTAGTATGTGTACAAGCAGAAGCGTAAAACGTATAAGTAGTATGTGTATGAGTACAAGCATAAAACGTATGAACATAGGTGTAGGTATGAAAAATAAATATTGCGTAACGTTGAGACATTGTAGAGAAAAAAAAAGGTTAAGTATGTAGATACGAACGATATAAATGATGTTATCGCGAGATATCGACTAAAATGTGTATGATGATGTGCATGTATAGTTGTTTAAACAAAATGTTGAGTTTGTCGAATCAAAATTAGATTGAGCTTGGTTTGAAAGGTAGAATATAGTTTGTATATGTAAAGGAACATAAAGTACTCATTGGTCATGCTTAACGTATTTTGTAATGATTGAAATGCTACTTTTGTTTAAAAAAGGAGTTCACGTATGTTGAAAATTGTCGGTCCCCATGAAGTCTTCTAGCCCACGTGTTTTGAAATTTGGATGACGAGTTAAGCGTTGTAGAGAAGGTTTTTTTTTTATAACGGGTTTGTTTCATTTGCATCAAAACATGAAAATTTTGGACTTTGAAAGTTCTGTGAAAACGTCGACCCTTAGAAAAGAAATTTAGTAAAAGAACTTAGTGATTGTTTAAAAATAATTTTAACAAAGGATTTATTGATGTTGGAAAGAGTATTTGGTAAACGGTCATATAACATCTATGAGGTCTTATAAGTAATTGAGAAAGGTTAGTTTGATTTCGATTAAGAGTGGAAGTCTCTAGTATGATGATATAATGTGAACGTGTTTCAGTTAATAAATCAGATGTGAAGTTCATGGGCAAGAGATTCATTAGACCGATTAAATTGATAGGTAGCATTTCGTAAGGTTTGGAAATTCGTGTAGTAAAACGGTAAAGACATGATTAAGAATCTCGTGTATATGATTTGAGTGAAAATGGATGGTAGAATAAGAAGTACGTTTGATAAACAATGTATTTTGAAATCGG